>NW_027174331.1:0-13508 GCF_000499845.2 Phaseolus vulgaris | reverse complement strand
TTATGGTGGTGGAGGATGTTATGTTGGATTGCGACAGAGGCCTGATAAAGTGGGCGTAAAGTGGGTGAGACGCGCCAGAGGAGCCAAGAAAAAAGGAAGGTATTGAAGAGAAATGAATTTGGTAACCTACCGTTTGCCTAGCTACCATTATCAATCAGAAGCTCCATGTGATCACTCTCTCAAGCTTCAACCACTTAATTACTCTGTATCTCTGTTAAACCCACTTCCTAAACTCTCTCATGCCTTCCGACAAACTCCCATGTAATATCTGGTACCCACTATAAAACACCAATCTCCTCCCATTACCTCTCAATTGCAGACATTTAGACACAATATACTAAAAATATTGTTTCAAATACTATCTATTATTGTTTCAAATCTACTAAAAATAATTTATTTACTCAAAATAATAATATTTTATAATATATAAGTGAGTACATATCTCACTTGATGAATAGTAATAAAGTTGAGTTAAACTTAAAGTAAACTTTTTAATAGGATGTCAATATGTAAGAAAATCATGAAATAGAAATCAAAATAAATTAGTTATTATAATGACTAAATTAGAGAGGAACTAAAAAATCTTTTAGTTTCTAAATTAGTTTCTATTATTGTTAAATGGTTTCTAAATTGGTATCTAATTAGTTACCCAGGTTTTTGCTACCAAATTTAGAATCTAAATAATTGGTAGTTAAAACCTTCGTAGCTAATTAGTGATCAATTTAGAAACTATTTAACAATAATATAAACTAATTTAGAAACCAACAATTTTTTTAGTCTCTAATTTAGTTACTATAACAACTAATTAATTTTGGTTTCTAAAATTTGCTTTTATTTCATGATTTTCTTGTAGTGTAAAATTATTTAAAGTATATTTTATTGATAGTTTATTGGGCTAAATTCGTCAAAACATTTTATGAATTGATTTTATAAGATTGAATTAGTTTTAAAATACATTTTTAATATAATATAAAAATTATGAACTAAGATTTAATTGATTTTATAAGATTGAATTAGTTTTAAAATACATTTTTTAATATAATATAAAAAATTATGAACTAAGATTTAAGATATTTGTTTCGCTATAATAGAAATTAAATGAAAAATTAAGCAGATAGTACTTGCTACGCTGCTGCTATGAATTTGTTGGAAGAAATAGCGTACAAAATTGGTGGAACAGCTGTTTTTCACTCAACTAAAGACACATTGATGACCCACCATGTAAAAAAAATTGCAATAGAACATCCTCCACCAAAAAAATTGCAATAGGACATCCTCCACCAGATTTTGCGTATGAGAAGATTGGTGTTGTATAAACTATAAATAAGAATATTTTATTATATATGTGAGTGTAAATTTCACTCTTTCATGAGTAGGTTTTATAAGATTGAGTTAGGTTTAAAGTTCATCTTTTAATATGGTATCAGAGTCATTTGAAGTCTATCAAGTGTTTGTTGTCACCCGCTATCGGGACTATCCATAATATGTTGTCCCACACACGAACTGTCAACGTGCTGGAGATCCTACATCAACTAGAAATAAGAATATTTTATTGTACATAAGTGGTATATACCTCATCGCATAAGCTGATTTTATGGGTTGAGTTAGGCTTAAAGTCCATTTCTTAATAATTGGTAAAATAAACAAAAATGTTTAAATTATTTATTTTACAAAATTAATTTAAAAAAATAAAGTTAATTAAAAAATATTACTTTTTATTTGTATTCCATATGAATCCAAATCTAAAGAAAACGACATTTCGTTTTTATGAATATTTTTTCATTTCTTTGAAATTGAAGGATCTTTTTGGAACATTTTTTAATTTTTATAGACGAAATTAATGTCTAGATGTCTTTGACTTTCAATCCTAAGATATATAAATTATTATAACATTTTAAATATAGTTAATAATATATTTATTTAGTATCAACAACTTACCAAATTACAAGTACTTATTCAAGGGGTTTAAAATCCTCTATAAATACAAATTACTTACTTCATCTTCTCACGCTCAATAATCATGCACTTAATATTTTCAATAACTTTTATTGATTTGAACGTGAAAAAAGCTAAATACCCGCATTTCAAAAGATCCAATCTTTTCGAGAATCCTATCTTACTCTTTTAACCTTGGAAGACCCTCATTGCAATAAAAGCAATTAGATAAATTTAATGTATAAAATAAACTAAAATAATAACAATTTTTTATTTTTAAAATTAATAAAAAATTACACTGTAAACTTTTAAATTTTAGTTTTGTATAATTTTAATTTTGTTTTTTTAATACAGGAAAAAAACCTTCGCGAGTTATGCGCCAACATCATTTATTTCAGAAGCTAAATGTAACGAGTTCCGAATTCATTAGAGCAGCGACGAATTCACGTTTCCTTTGGGCCTTCGAACAGTGTTTTTTTCCTTTAATTTTAAATTTTGTTATCCATTTAATTTTTCTAAACAAAATTGAAAGAATCATCACCATTTTAAAAACAAAAAAACTATTTAATCAAGTATAAATATTATCTCTCACATTTTCCTCTTTTATAACTGTTATTTTAAAAATTAATTATTTTTTGCACAACAGAAATGTGGGCCTGTGAAAATAATTGTATTTTTTAAAACAAAAGGTTTAAATAAAATTTATCTTTTTAATATTTGTTTCCTTGCATTATACAGTCGCTTTAAATTTATAAATAGTTACATTTACAACTAAATAATTTCATTATTTTTCAATATTAATTTAATTATAAATTTCTAATTAAATACTATTTTGTGAAATTTTACCTTGAGTCAAGCTTACCAACTTTATATATATATATATAAAAGGGATTTTCTCTGCTCTTAATTTTTTTCCCTATTTTATCCTTATATTAATTTTATTTTATTATTGTATTATGGTCATTGTGTCATTTCTTATTTCCTCTTAACTGCTCTTAATTTTTTTCTCATTTTATCCTTATATTAATATTTAATTTTATTATTGTATTATCGTCATTGTGTCCTTTCTTATTTTTTCTACAATATTTGGTATACGTAGTAGGCGGTTTTGAATTGAAAGAGAGGTGAAAAAGCGGTTTTGTATTGAAAGAGATGTGGAGGAACAGTTATGAATTGAAAGAGAGGTGGATGAACGGTTATGAATTGAAAGAGAGGTGAAGGAGTGATTATGAATTGAAAGAGATAATTTATTGAGCAACCGTTTGAATTGAAAGAAATAATTTATTTTGAAAATTAATTTTGCATAATGAGAGGGAGTGTTGTTTTATGAGAGAGAAATAAATATTAGGAAATGTGAGTACTGGCCAAACTTGAACAATTTGATTATTTATTAGTGAACGGTTACCACTTTTTTTAAGTAGTTTTCACCGTCACCATTTACATCCACTTTCTTACGAAAGAGTAGTTTTCACCGGTTACATTCACTCCCTTATAAGGAGTAGTTGAGCGGTTACCACTTTCTTCCACTACCTTATAAGGAGTAGTTTTCACCAGTTGCATCTAAAGAAAAAAAAAATGTTCATAAATTGACACATTTTGAACCATCTTCCTTCACGCTCCATGTTTTTCTCCTACTCTCACCCATCTTAGTCCCTCTTCAATCACTACTGTACAACAACCACCATTGCTTCCTCCTTCTCGCACTTCCCAAAGCGTTCGAAGCATAGACGTGTCTCATTGTTATAGGATTTGAACATTTTTGTTTCTATTGCTTTCTTAATTTTTTTTATATTTTTGTATGAATCCTAAGTCCAGCTTTGCGATCAAAGTTTTTATGTCCAGTGGTATTGTGATCTATTAGATATTACATAAGTTAGAAGTTTGGTAATTTGTATTTAGTTTATTATTTTATTTTGGATTCAATTGATATGGTGATAGATTCTACAACTTCCAACATACAACCATTTGCATTATGTTTTGACATTGTTTGCTGGTCCATTTTTTTTAAACCTTAATTTTAATCTTGATAACCTTACAAAGTTCAAGATTACACCCAAGTTAAATCAAAATTTAATATTCAAAAGCAATAAAATGAAAATATAAAAAAATTAACATAAAATCTTAATAAAACTATTATCAATTGTGCATTTAGATAATTTACATATCTTCTCATATAATTTAATATTTATTAAAATTATATGAATATATAAATAATAAAAAATGAAATATAAATAGTAAAAAATGAAAAATGCGGATAGTGTCTGTGTTCCTATAAAAGATATTAACTATTTGTATTTAAAGAGATGAAAATGACTAATATATGAATATGTTACTATTATCTACCTCTATTCCAGTTTTATAATAAATTCATAAAATATTAACGTCAAATGAAATTAATAGTTAATATTATAATATACATTATTAAATTGAAATTAACTTTAAATATATATTGACTAAATTAAATAATATTTTAAACATCAAAATTATTATTGGTATATAAATTAATTTTTATTTTTATAAATAATTTTTAAATTACATTTAATTAGTTACTAAACTTTTGCTATCAACTATTTATAATTTATTTAATATAACAATTAATTATTTTTTATTTATTTCAGTAATAACTAATTGATTGCGTTAAATATATTTTTATTAACGTTTTATGTTGTACTTTAATTAAATTTCAAAGACATATAATATTTATATATTTATGTTATTTACATTTTAAAATAATCATAGTCTAAAGTTTTTCTACTACTTTCATTTGATACACTTTATTACAAATTTTACATTAATTATAAAGCAACCAAGATAAAAAAAATGAAAAAAATAGGATAAAGTTGTAATAATTTACAAGTTTTCTACATGGCTTCTTGAGCATTAATGTATAATGTATCTTTTGAGGTGAGTTGTTCATCGTCTTCTTCGTGAACTCCCTATCTTTAGTTTTCATTGGAATTTAGCTTTTGTATTTAACACTAACTTTAAATATTTGTTTTGTTGGTTAGCTTGAAATATTAGTTCAAAATTGGTTGGGTTAACTTGAAACTACTATCTTAAAACAAAATATTTACAAGGAATTAGTTAGTTCAAAACTGGTTTGGTTAGCTTCTCTTATTAACTTGAAATTATTGCTAGCTTGAAATACTACCAATGGGTGTTTTGTTAGCTTAGAATTGTTTTTTTTAAATTGTTTGACATTTTTATTAAGATTTAATATAATAATTAATCATTATTTTCTTCAATTTTGAACTTTTCTAATTGGACCGTTTGAAAATATTCAGCCTTGTTTTCTTTATTAGTAAATACACATTAAATTTCATTCAATTTTCATATAAATTTTGATATATGTGCATTTCATTTATTTTCTAAGTGCACACTTGATTGTGAGTAATTTAATGTTTTCATAGTATACTTGAAGATTAATTTTCAAATTTTCATTTTGTATATCTGAAAAGTAATAAAACAAAGTTGAACCGTTTTTGGAATTTTTCCAACAAAACCAATCTAATACCTGGAAGATTTTATTTCCCTTGCATTAACTATATGAATAGGCAAGTATAAAGCAGTATGTCTAATATAAGAACATCTTATTTATGATGAGTTCTTGAAGAATTACACAACATGGACATGATATGATGTAGTTATTTAAATTCTGGAAGTCTCTCTCAATAAGAATAAGAATGTCACTATAAAATATTAAATAGATGACATGTTATATTGTGTGAGTCCATAGAGTTTTCACCAAACAATACTCCTATGATAAATTAAATAGATGTAGACACACTTTTGTATCCTAGATGCACAAGTTTCACATGATTGTCATTTGTTTTCGATAAATGAATTGGTTTTCTACATTGTGATTTCAATAGAAAATGAAAACAACCAGTTTGTTTTAATGAAAATAACTGCACTATTTTCTTTTCTGAAAACATGTGACATTGTATGTTCTATATCATCCTCATTCAAATACGAGTTTTGTTGCTTAAGCATGAATTTCATCATTGCTTCTAAATCTTCAATATTCTTTGTCATACCATTTATTTCAATAACATCTCCTTTTTGGATAGGGACAATTTCTTGATTCTTTTTTAATAATGTTGGTGTCATAGTCCTTCTATAGCAACAGACTCAACCAAGCTTTTCTTTTCCAAACATTGATTCAAAAAAAAATCCACAATCTGAGTTGATGGGTTTTACATAGAACTTTCAAGTTTAAACTAAAATATATGTACACACACATACATATATATTATACATATATATATATATATACATATACGTGTGTGTATGTGTGTGTACATATATATCAAAGTTAACGATTAAAAAAGAAACTTACAATAACATCCAAAAAGAGTCATTAAAAGCTAACTTAACTACTATTCCATCTTTCTACATTAACATGTTGAATAGCTAACAAAAGTGCAATCAACATGTAGTACATCTTTAAACCTCAAATTTATCTCTTTCTCGCATATTTAAGCTCAAATTAATAATGAATATTTGTAATTTTAAAGTTGGAGAAATTTTAGTATAAAGATTTCATATTCATGTATGTTGGGTTTAATAGTGCCAAAGTTCAAGAGGGGGGTGTGATGTGATTCCAATAGCCATATAGAGAAAGGTTCTTGACCTTCTTAGGAATCACCTTGAGTTGGACATTATAGAGGCACTTTTCTTAGAGTTGGATCATTGTTCTAAGACAAGAACTCACCAAAAACTAGTACCAAATCCTAAACTCATTTGGATGAACCAATTTTAGTCAAATTGAACCGAACAAAAGAGTAAGAAAAGCAAAGGACCAAGATGAATGGACTGAAATATAAAACTGCCAAACCAAAACTCATAAAAAAACAGCAAGAACACCAAACCAAAACTCAAGAACACAAGCTAACAAAAACAATAGAAAGAGAAGAAAGGAAGGAGAAGAGAGTGCTCATGAAGATGGAAGAATGTTGGATGATCTCGCCACTAGAAGTGTGGAATGCTCCTAGATGAGAGTGATGCCGCCACTTGAGGACTCCAATGATCCATCAAGATAAGACTAGAGAAGAAGGCTCAAAGCTCTCCAAAGTTCACTCAAAATTTGAGTAGAGTTTTCTTAGATTAATTCCAATCTGAATTTTACAAAGAGAGCACCTCTATTTATAGCCTAAGGTGCTGAAAAAATAGGTGGGAAATTTCAAATAAACTCATTTGAAATTCCCACCAAAAACAAGTCACATGGGAGGTGTGACCTTTTTCTACTATGACACCTCCCAAAAACTACACCTACACCTATCTACTAATACACCCCCCTCCTAAAGCTCCTAACTAAAGCCTAAAAGATGCTAAAACAAAAGAGGTTTCTAATGTTTCCCTCTAAGCACCTTCAACTAAAGAAATTACAAAAAGAGAAAATAAATGTCCTCTAGCTCCCAAAGCTTTGAATATGCTTCTTATAATCCTTTGAGGTGGACTTTGACCTCCATGGGCGTCCTCCATTTGTGCCTCCACCTCTTCTTGAGCTTGATGATTGGCCTCCATGTCCTCTTGCGCTTGATCTCCATCAGGGTGAATTGACCTTTTAAAACTTTCTCACAGAAACAGAGTTTAACACAGTTTTACAGAAAATAAATCGATTTATGTGAAAATGAACAGATTTATTTCAGCACTGTTTTTGTTTGAAAAGCTTTTAATTCAGCAAGGTTAATCACAAGATTATGCAGTGAGAATTTCTAGCAGCACACACACAAATATCAGATTTGAAAAAACAGTGAAACACAAAACAGCAAGCTTCAATTTCAAGCACGTGATTAAGGTTCAATTGATAGCATGCTAATTAATTGAGTGACCTTTTGCAAACAAGCTGTTCCAGTGGCTTTTAACAGACTATGAGTGTTCTTCTTGATGTCAAGCAATTTCCAGTAATTAAGAACAATGAATCACAGAACAACAAGCTTCAACTTTGAGCAATTGTTTAAGGTTCAATTAATAGCTTTGACAGTTTCTTGAACAACTTATCACAGTCAATCTGTTCCAATGATTTTAGCAGATTATATATGTTCTTATCAGATTCAAACACCTTTTTCAGAAATCAAGAACAGTTTGCTCAGTGCCCAGAAAGAACAGATTTATTTTCAATTGAACAGATTTATTTCTTTGCTGTTTTATCAATTATGCAGAAACGAAATTGCAGAGAGAGAGAGAGAATGAACACAAGCAATTATACTGGTTCACTCAACCTGAGCTACATCCAGTATTCACCAACAACAGGTGGAAATCACTAACACACTGTACAACCAAGTACAATTCCCACTGTTCTTGAAACCTACAAGAACTTAGGTACTCTTGCTGAAAAAACCTATTTCAGCATACACACACACCCACTCTTCAAGAACACCTATCAAGAAGAGTGTTCAACCAAACTATTACAAGAAAGAGATGTGAAACGACTACACCTGATTGAGGATAAACAGATCTGCCTTAAACCAGTAGGCAAGATTGTTAGAACAGTAGCTGCACCTCACACCAAGCTTTTGGAACCAAACCAAGAACAAGCACTTTGTGATTTTTGAAATCTTTGAAGAACAAATGCTGATCCTTTGAAAACACTTAACTCTCTGCTGTCAAAACTTGTTTTTTGCAAATGTATGAACTGTTTGAATCGTTATTAAACTCAGAAAACAAGTTTGCATTTTATAGAAAACCAGCTTATAACAGAATTTTGAAAAAACAGTTAAAGCTGTTATAAAATGAACAGATTGAAAATAAAATGAACTGATTTATTTTCAAAAGCAGTTAGAGAATTTGTTAAGAGAGGAGACTTAGTCAACCATTCTGGTGCTGAGATAAAACTGAAAAACGTTTAAGCTTGACATGGCACCAGAGACAAAAAATAATCTATTCATTTACAGATGAACAGATTTATTTTTCAAAACGAAAACAGAGAAAGTTTAACTATTTAAAACTCAGTCGTTTTGAAAAGAAGAAGACTTAGTCAAAATACCTGATGCACAAAATCAAATTTTTACAAGACTTTAGCCAAGGCATCAGTGAAAAAAATGAATCTGTTTATTTAGAAAAGAACATATTTATTTTTATGCAGTAAACGTGTTTTTGTGTAAAACATGTGAAAAACAGTTTAAGAAAACTTATGCTTGTTCTTATCACATGGCCAGTGGTTATGAGGTGAGTTACTCAGCAAAAAGCCACTCTTAGACAACCTCTAAGCACTAACTAAGACATACTTAAAGCAAAGCAAAAATACATGAAAAGTACATACAAGTCTTCATCAAACACAATCTTGAAGGGGGCAGCAACCATCTTCACAATCTCCCCTGTTTGATGGAGACAAATCCCCATAGCTAACCTCATAGCTTTGTCTCTTTAAGCACTTGCACTGCACCAGATTTTAAACCAGAATTGCACCTGCACTGCACCAGATTTTAACCAGAAAAAAAAACAGCAGTATTGCATAGCATAAGACATGGTTTTAAGGTGCAGAATTAACTCCCTGTTTCAGCTAGCATCACCTAGCATGGTGAGCTATTTTTCTCCCCCTTTGGATTCATCAAACAGCATATAAGCATAGGGAATAAAGGGATATAAAGCAGAAACCATAACCATAATAGTTCAGAGCCAGAAAACCAAATTGTTCAACATTACAGAAACTTGAAAACTGATAAAGAAAGCATTAAAAGCATAAAACTACTGATCCTTGTAGTAAAGCTCTGCAAGTTGTGCCTGAACCCCTTCAATCTGATTATCAAGGTGTTGGAACCTTGCATGAGTAGTCTCAAAGTGTGCCCTTTGTTCTGCAGACATGACATCAAGATGGTACAGCACTTGCCTCTCAAACATAGACATTGGTTCTCCACGGTATTCTGGACTTTGATAGGCAACTATGGCATTTGCAGCAACTTCCTCATGTTCAGATTGGGTGGCAGGTGAGTCATCATCCATAGGAGCAGCTTCATCCTCATCCTCATGTTCTGCTTGAGTGTCCTTCTCCTTGAGAACCACCCACTTGTTTTCAATTTTGTGAAAACCCATTTTGGTGAGAGTTGAAGTATCAATCTCACTTACAGCTTTGATAGGGTAATTTCTCTCATTTGTAACATCAACACCAAAGTAATCAATTAATTTGGAAACAAGAATAGCATAGGGAAATCTGTAATCAGCCAACCTTTTTGACTTGAGCATGTGTTCATTGACAATGAACACCCAGTTTACCTTAATCTGATTCATGATGCAATATAGGAGAATGAGATTCTTTTCATGTAAGACAGCATGGGTTGTCCCTCTAGGAATCAGTTGCCAAGCTATGATGTATGCAACTAGACGTGGAGTGAGGTTCAAATGCCCTGCATGGAACCTGTTTATACTCTCTGTAGGATTCCTCATGCAACTCTTATAATATTGCAGCTTGTTGAATTCTGAAATTCCACTGGTATTTCCTTTCCCTACTTTCAGCCCAACATATTTTATTCCAGCCACAGAATTCCACACCTCACTTGTGATCTTCATCTTGGTCCCTTTCACATAAGAGACAACATTCTTCCCATCCAATGTGAGATTAGTATAAAACACTTTAACCAAGTCAGGATAAACATTACCCGTTAATTCCAGCATCTTTTTCAGTTTCTGGTGCTTCAACACAACCCTTGTTTCTACCAATTTTTCAGATTTCAGCCAGTTGAAATCCAGCACCTTGGGTATGTTAATCTGCTTCCTGCTTGTTTCATGAATGTAGGCATTGATGCCTTCTTCATTTCCAGCGAACCATCCTTCTAACACACCTTGAGAAGTGGTTTGCTTTCCTTGCTTTTCTGTTTTTGTCTTGAAGACGAAGCCATGTTTGAACCTGAATTCTTTTCTTGATTTCAAATGGTGAGAATTGATAAGTGCCAATGTGTAGTTTTTATGATTGAGAAAATTGAACACTTTGGAACTTAATTGTTGCTTAATGTAAGAAAATTACCCTAATCTAAGAATTATTGAATCTGATTATTTTTTTTGAACCAAGAAACAAATGAAGAAATTTAATCTCAATTTTTGTGTAAATTGCAGATGAATATGAAGCATTGAAAGAATGTATTCAAGCTGGCATTGAAAGAAGAAAAAAGTAAAAATTAATTGGATCAAGAAGATTTAGCTCAAGTAGAGGATTTAGCTCAAGCTAAAACTGTCCAGAGTTGATTAAAGGTGCAGTACAATTTTAGCCCAGCTAGAATGCTAGCTCAAGCTAAAACTGTCCAGTTGATTAAAGGTGCAGTACTGATCTAGCTCAGGCTAGAATCGCTAGCTCAAGCTAAAGTTGATTATATAAATTCTGAAACATAACTCAAAACCAGGTGAAAACAGATTAGGTTTTTTTAGAGAGAGACTAGTGAGAGAAAGAGAAGAACCTCTGTTCTTAGGAGAAGAACTTGCTTAGATCAGCCCTTCTTATGCAATCCAGATCAAGAATGAAGATTGGAGGAGCTGTCATGAGTGGCTAAGTTCTTTCTAACTTGGGATTGAATGTAATTTATCTTGATCAAATGTATTCTTGGTGATATATATATAAAATTCTCTTTTCTACTTGTTCTTGGTATTTTCGTTTTAGCTTATTGCTGATTCTGTCTGATCAATAGAGTCTTGATTTTGATCCTTAAATTTAACTGGAAAGTACCTTTAAGGATCTGAAATACGAAATACTGATAACTTGTAATGCTAGGAATAGATTCCAGGTTATTGATTGCATGATAATTCTGTTCCTAAAGCTGGATGATTTGTTAAATATCTGAGGAATCAGTTTTGAGAAATTATCTTATGAATTTCATCTGTGAGGAATCAAGATGAATGACTTTAATTAAGCATCAAGAATAAGTAGTTTTGAGTATTATATATTATTATCAAAATACAGATGATTGAGATAAACGCAATTCAATCCCAAGTATCTTTCTCTATATTGATAAGTTGGTTTTGTTACGCCTGAATCAAACCCTAAATCTTTGAGTTCTGTGAAATCTTAATTTGGTTATGAACAAAGTCTCAAAAATTCTATACTTAATGAGTTTTAAAACAGAACATCTTAATTAGAATTGTTTCCTGTGGGTTCGACATTCGTACTTTAAAGAGTACTATATTACAGTTGATTCGGTACACTTGCCGAGAAATATCAACAAGTTTTTGGCGCCGTTGCCGGGGAACAATTTCTTTTAAGAATTTCTGAAGTATAACTCATTGAGTATTGTGAATATTTTTTTTGTGAATATATACTGGTTTATATCTTATTCTTTTATCCTGTGCTAATCCTTGCTTGAGTTGTCTTAGATACATGTTATTGAGAGGACAGGTTCCTGAAGATCAATTGGAATTTGATCCAGAAATTGAGAAGACAGCTAGAAAAAATCAGAGCAAGAAGAGAGAAGAAAAGAAGAAGCAAGGACAAGCAAAAGGAGAATCTTCCAACACTCTCAACTCACACAATCAAACAGAGTTCCAAATGGCTGAAAATAGACAAAATCCACCTAGAAGGACATTGGGAGACTATGCTATGCAACAAGGACCAAGGCATTTCTCCAGCATAGCCATACCTCCTGCCACCAAATCATTAGAAATGAAGCCAGCTTTTCTTAGCTTAATCAGCACTCATCAATTCACTGGAATGGATCATGAAGACCCTTATACTCATCTATCCACATTCTATGAGTTGGTTGGGACCATGGGCTTCAAGGAAAATGATATTGAATCTGTTTATCTGCGTCTATTTCCTTTCTCACTTGCAGGCAAAGCAAAAGAATGGTTAAAGTCGCATCCAAACCAGAGTCTAAGTAGCTGGAATGATGTAGAAGAGAAATTCCTACACAGATTCTTCCCACTCTCTCGATATATCAAGGCTAAGTCTGATATCTCCACATTCAGGCAAGGGCCAGAAGAACCTTTTTGTGAAGCTTGGGAACGCTTTAAAGTGATGTTAAGAGATGTCCTAATCATGGCTTTGAGGATATTGCTCAGTTGAACATATTCCACAATGGTTTGAGGCCTGATACTAAAATGATCTTGGATGCTGCAGCAGGAGGTACAATGATGAGTGTTGATGCAGAACAAGCTACAAGAATCATTGATGCCTTAGCCTCAACAGATTACCAAGCTCAACATGATAGATATACAGTGCAAAAGAAAGGGGTGCTGGATCTTAGTACTTCAGATGCAATTTTAGCACAAAACAAGATTTTGACTCAGCAAATTGAGGCATTAACCAAGCAAATGTCAAAACTGCCTCAACAATTACATGCAGTAAATTCTCCTTCAATTCAGAATCAAGCTTTGAAGTGTGATTTTTGTGGGGGAATCATCTCAATGGCCAATGCTCTTACCAAAATCCATCAGAGGAAGAGGTTCAGTATATGAATAATCAAGGAAGGCAAGGTGGCTTTGCATATAATTATCCAAATAACATGGCTCAAGGATGGAGGAATAATCCAAATCAAGGATTGGGTGGAAGCAAGAGGCTGGATCATCTAACAGACAAGTCCCTTATCAGCAGCAACCACATTATCCTTCCGTTCATGAGAGAACATCCAAATTGGAGGATACTTTTGAGA
>NW_027174330.1:0-13576 GCF_000499845.2 Phaseolus vulgaris | reverse complement strand
TTTTTTTTTATAAAATGAAATAAAGAAAAACAGAAAATTTAAAATAACAAAAAGAAAGAAAATAAATAGTAAATAAAAACAGAACAATAAAAAAAACAAAAAAGTTACTTAAATAAAAACTAATAAAATAATAAAAAAAATTTTAACAAATAGAAAAAAAAAACAAGAAAATATATAAAACTAAAAATACAAAATAAAAAAATAAAAAAAAACTTAAATAACTGTTCCGACCGATTGACCTGGGACGTCTTTGTGCGCGACCTCACCCGTCAGCTAGGGACTCTCCCACTGGTTACCTGTGGAATCCTGCAAAGAAGGAACAAAAGGGCGCCCCAGCGGCCGTTTGCACTCCGACGCTCAAGTCAGCTAGCAAGAAACACCAAAACTATGCACCTCCGTATCGGAACACCGTGACTGGCACTCTGAAGGTGGTCTAATGAAACTGTGTACTGTGTATCTTTCTCCCTCTGGCAAACAATCTCACTCCCTCTTTCTCTAGTCCCTTGTCCGTAATCTCAAGACTCGAGCAAGCAACTAGAGTGTATTCTGGAAAGTCTGCCAAAAGTTTCCAACCCCGTTTCCAACATCAAAGCGCTATTAAGCTACTCCAGCATTCAAAGCGCCTTAAAGCGCATTTAATTATAAAACGTAGCGCATTTAAGACGTTTAAACCGGCTTGGGAGCATTTATAGTACCTTAAACGCTCGAAACGGAAACTGTATTAAATAGCTTTAATTACCTTGTACCTGACAAAAATGGCGTTTCTAATCTGACTTGGCTGCTGTACACATGGAGGGCCTCACAGCGCCGTGACCCCATCTGAGGGTATTTCCTCGTGTGAGTCCTCCTACCTGGAGTGCATCTGCGCAAGGGGTGACTCTTTGGGCGCCAACTCATGACCCCAACATCTAGTCACTCACTACGAGAGCGTATCTACCTTCTCTCATACCCCGCACCTGGCTACCCTGGGCGTGACCTTCCTCATGAGTCGTATCTATTCCAAGGGCGTCTCTGTGGCGGTAGGGGCACTTCACGAGTCAGGTTGCTCCACACTGGCGCTATTACTATGGCCTTGAGCCACCTTTCTCTTCTCTTTATTACTACCCCGGATTATCGGGATTTCGGCCTTCCCACGGCGTCGCTCCCTCCATGGTCTTTCCTACCCATGGGTATCGGGGAGCGACACTGTGATTGCCTTGCTTTTGTGACACTTGGCCTTGGCGACGCCTTCTACCTTGGCGACACCTTCTCTTGGCGACGCCTTCTTTCTTGGCGACGCCTTCTTCTTGGCGACGCCTTCTTCTGGCGACGCCCTGCCTTGGCGATGCTTCCACTTGGCGTCTCCTCACCTAGGCGGCGCCTTATGTTGACTTTGACCCCGGCGTTGACTTTGACCTTGACTTTGTCAACGCCCGGATACGGAATGGTACAATAACTAACTAACTAAGAAAACTAAAATAGAATATATAAATAGAAAAAAAAACTTGCGTAAAATAAAACTAAGAATGAAATCAAAGAAAATAATAAACTAAAATAAAAATAAAATAAAATAACATAAATAAATAACTAAATAAATAACTATTAAGAATAAATAAATAAAATAAAATAAAATGAAACAAAAATAAAAATAAAAACAGAAACTAGTAGTAATAAATAACTAATTAAAATATATAAATAAAAACTACGTAAACTCTAAATCAACTACTTAAGCTAAAGGTAAAAAAAAAAAACTGTTCCGTCCGGTTGACCGAGACGTCTTCGTGCGCGACCTCAACCGTCAGCTAGGGACTCCTTCCCACTGATTACCTGTGGATTCCTACAAAAAAGAGGACAAAGAGGCGCCTTAGCGGCCGTTTGCACTCCGACGCTCAAGTCAGCCAGCAAGAAACACCAAAACTGTTCACCTACGTCTCTGAGCACCGCGTATGGCACTCTGAAGGTGGTAAAAAGAACTGTGTATTGTCTGTGTGTTTTCTCCCCTCAGGCAAAGATCTTTCCCAGTCCCTTGTACGTAACCTCAAGCACGAGCAAGCAACTAGAGAGTTCTCTGGTAAATTTGCCAAAAGTTCGAACCCTATTCCAACATTCTCTGTGCTATTTAAACTACCCAAGCATTTAAAGCGCCTTAACGCGCCTTTAATTGCAAAATGTAACGCGCTCAATCAGCGTATCTGATTTAGGAAACGTAGCGCATTTAAGACGTTGAAACGCTTGGGAGCCGTTATAGTACCTGAATGTTCGAAACAGAAACTGTATTGAATGACTTAATTACCTGGCACCTGGCGGAGGGTGTTCTATTCTGACATGGCTGTTGTACACGTGGAGGGCCTCACGACGCCGTGACCCCATCTGGGGGCGTTTCTACGTGTGAGTCCTCCTGCTTGGGAGTGCTACTGCGCTAGGGGTGACTTTTTGGGTGCCAACTCATGCCCCCAATTATCTAGTCACTTACTTTGAGAGCATATCTGCCTTCCTCTCGCACCCTGCACCCGGCTACCCTGGGCGTGACCTTCCTCTTGAGTCGTATCTGTCCCAAAGGCGTCTCTGGGCGGCAGGAGTACTTCACGAGTCAGGCTGCCTACACTGGTGCTATTACTATGGCTTGAAGCCACCTTTCCCTTCTCTTTATCACTGCCCCGGCTATCGGGACCTGAGGCCTCCCACGGCGTTGCTCCCTCCATGGTCTTTCCTACCCATGGGTATCGGGGAACCACACTGTGATTGCCTTGCTTTAGTACTGTTTGAGCTGGCGGCGCCTTGGTTGGGCGACGCCTTCACCTAGGCGACGTCTTGCCTTGGCGACACTTCCTCTTGGCGATGCTGGCACTTGGCGTCTCTCCACCTAGGCGACGCCTTACGTTGACTTTGACTCTCCAGTCGTTGACTTTGACCTTGACTTAGTCAACGCCCGGATACGGGACGGTACACAAGCCCCCCAGTCTTAAGCCGAAGACTTGTCTTCAGCGCAAAGACTAAAGCCTCGCCCACGCCGTCCACGCGCGATCCTGATGACGTGTCATTCCCTGCTGACTCGACAATTCTCGAATTGTTGACGTGACGCTCTCTGAACCCTAGGAGCGCTCTTACTGACTGATTGGACCTCTTCTGAAATGGTGATAATAACACCTTTTGGGGCTACCCTTGATCGCGCGCCACGTGGCCCATCGCACGGCCAGCCTTTAGAGACCCTTGCGTTTCCCTGGGGCGATTGATCCTTTGACACGTGGTACGATCTCACGGCCCTTAGTTAGCGCCTCTTGAGTTGCGAAATGTAACGTTTAAGTTACTCCAAACCCCGCGCTCACCCTACTGTTACATTCATCCTCTTTGTCTCTTCATTGTTCGTCGTCTTCAACCCCTTTTCTCCGCGATTGCTGTTCTCCCCTTCCTGTGCTCTTCTTCCATCTTCCCTTCGATTGCAAAGGTATGATTTTCGAACACTCACGACCCTGCCCTTTCGTTGCATTGTATGATTTATTGAACTGCCTGGGACTTACTTTCATGCCCTCGCGACATAGAATTCTGCCGGTGCGATTTTATTCTCATCCTTTGCCTTCTTATGCCTTGGTTGTTTTGCTTGTATTATACTTGCTTCTTTCACTTCGTTGGGCGGCCTTGTAGGCCCGGGAAAGGTCACGCGCCGATGCCCACGCCCACGGAGAGGCTCACCTAATGGAACCGTATCGTCCGCGGGTGCTTCTAACACCCAAACGGTCCTTCCCTTGATCCTAGCACCCGACGCCCACGCCTAAGGAGAGGCCTGCTACAGCAGCGCCGTATCGTCCTCGGGTGTCTGAAACGCCGAATGTTCTGAGAGGGGGTCATTCCCTCCATGGTCTTTCCTTCCCATACGTATCAGGGAACGCCCTGCCAGCGATTCGCTGGCGTTTTGGCGGTCCCGCCTCCCTCCACAATCTTTCCTACCTGTGGGTCTCATGGATGTGACGCCAGTAACTAACTTCACATTCTTCGACTTCGTCTCCCTCCACAGTCTTTCCTACCTGTGGGTATCGGGGAGGCGAACTCGCTGATATTTTGGTGGGCGACGCCTGCGACGTCTCATGCTGGCGTTGTCCTTTATGTCATTCCAGGCGACGCCTTGGGCGTCTCATGCCAGCGTCGCCTTGGGCGTCGTCCCTACCTTGACATTGACTTTGACCTTGGGCTTGGTCGACGCCTGGGGACAGCGAAAAGCTCTAGGCCCTTCCCGTATCTTCCACGAGGTGCTTCTTGTATAGCTGATGGGACGTTCAGTCATTCAACTTGATCCACGTGGCGCTTCTTGTATGGCTGATGGGACGTTCAGTCATTCCACTGAGTTCTGACTCCTGTTGTGCCCCTGACCCACTTTCGACGGCGCATGGTACCACTGGATATTCTGTTGATACGACGTTCTCTGAGTTTAACCAGCGGTGCCAGGGTCATCCATTCATCTTCTGCCACGTGGCTCGATCGTGCGGTGCATCCATTCGCGTCGTTTGGCGCTCTAATCGCTTTATTTAACTCTTCAAACTCTGAAACTATCCTCATCATTTTCTCACTCTTCATAACGTACTTACGTTCTTTCTTCTTGCACCCTTTCTTTTCTCACGAAGGGTTGTTCCAGCATTCGCTCCCCTCGCTCCACTCTTGCATTTCCGGCAATCCCTACACCCTTGACAATCCCTGATCTTGTTGAAGAATGTCTTCTCATGCTGCTTCCTCCAGGGTCAATCCCAAGGACTTGTACCCTTGAGCTTCGAGTGAACTTCTTGACGAGTGTTCATGCTTACTCGCTACCAGGGCCATAAGGGAGCACAAAGGGGATTCGTGTTCCTATGACCACCGGGCCTTCGCGAGGAGGCATGACGACGACATCGCTGTGCTCCCTTGCACTCTAGGGGAGCCAGTATGTGGAGACGAACGGGCCAACGAAGGGGTCCCTTTCTTTTACTTTTACCAGGTGTTGTTTAAGACCATCGGAGTGCGCCTACCCTTCTCCTGGTTCGAGAAGGAACTGCTGACGGAGATCAACGTTGCTCCGGCCCAGTTATACCCCAACAGCTGGGCCTTTGTCAAAGCCTTCGACATTCTCTTCGGGTTTCTGGGTTGTGCACCCTCGGTTGACCTCTTTCTTCACTTCTTCGAGGTGAAGAGGCAGAGACACAACCTCTGGGTAACTCTCAGTAATGTACCCGGGAGAGTTCTCTTCACACCCTTCCAAAGCTCGTTCACCGGGTGGAAAGGTCGGTTCTTCAAGATCTGCCGTACTGACCTTGTTCCCGACGCTCTGGATGGGTTTCCGCTGTACTGGGTGAGAGAGGCGAGGGCCCTCAAAACCAAACCCTTCAAGAAGCTGGCTCCAAGTGATCAAATAGCTTGCCGGATTCTTGCTGAGGCGGGAGGTTTTGACTCTGCCACTTTGATCAGCCTGGAGTCCAACGTTGGGGCTCTCGAAAAGTACATATGTAAGAGTCACTGCCCTAGAAACTTTGGCCTTCATCGCTTTCCAACCGTGCATGACTTGCTTCATGGTATCTGTGACACATTTATCTCCCTTGGTGCAGGTTCGAAAATAAACCCTGAAAGGAGGACACGACTTACTCGAGCTCTGCGGGCTGGGATCAGGGCTTCGTCTTCCTCCAGCGCCGACTCTGATGATCACTGAGGAGTGGCTCTTTTGTGGCTTGCATGAGTTGTAATATTTGCCCTATTTGCGCTACTTCCATTGTATTGAACATTGCTTGTAACACCAACTTTTTCTATATCATAATTGATTTTTGCAACGTCACTTTACTCTGCATACGTTTCGCATATTGTGCGCTTTCCTTCGCCATGTCCATCAACGGCGCCTGCCACCGTCCAGGCGACGCCTTCTTTCTTGGCGACGCCTTCCTTCTTGGTGACGCCTTGACCTAGGCGACGCCTTCTTTCTTGGCGACGCCTTCTCTTGGCGACGCCTTACATTACTTCAAACGGAGAAAGTTAAAGGCTAAAAACCAAGGCACTTGTTTTTCTCGAACTGGTTTTACCTTTTATTAGGGTGACCTCATTAAAAAACCCCCGAGAGGGAAAAAGAGCGTCCCCTTCAACTAGATTGTTACATACTGCTTACATAAGTCAACTGAAATAAAATTTTAAGTTGGCTGCATTCCAACTGCGCGGGATAGGACCTCCATCCAAAGTCTCCAGATTGTACGAACCGTTGCCCTTAGCCTCAGTAACTCTGAAGGGTCCGGTCCACTTGGTAGACAGCTTATTCTCCAACTCGTATGGGTGAGCTTTCCTCATCACTAGGTCGCCGACCTGAAACTGTCGCGGCTTTACCTTAGAGCTATATTGCCGCTCTACTCTTCTCTTCATCGCTTCAGCTTTTATTCTAGCTTCTTCCCTGGCCTCCTCTAGCAGATCCAGGTTTACCTGCCTCTCTTCATTGGATTCCTCCACCACAAAGTTTTGAAAACGTGGTGAGCTTTCATGTATTTCTACTGGAATCATCGCGTCCGACCCGTACACCAAACTGAAAGGCGTCTCCATAGTAGAGGATTGGGGCGTGGTGTGGTATGCCCATACGATTCTTGGAACCTCTTCCGCCCACGCCCCTTTGGCTTTTTCTAACCTTCTTTTTAGTCCCCTCAGCAGAACTCTGTTTGCTGACTCCACTTGTCCGTTGGTCTGGGGGTGTTCAACCGATGCGAACACCTGTTTGATTCCTACCTCAGCACACAGATTTCTCAACTGCTGACTGGCAAACTGGGTCCCGTTATCGGATATCAAGCGCCTAGGTACGCCAAAGCGGCACGCAATGTTCTTCCACACAAAATGTTGTACCTTGTGCGCAGTGATCTGTGCTACGGGCTCTGCCTCTATCCACTTAGTGAAGTATTCGATGGCGACGATCAGATACTTCATCTGTCTGATTGCCAGTGGGAACGGGCCCAGAATGTCGATTCCCCATGTATGGAAAGGCCACGGGCTGTATATGGACCCAATTCTTCTGGCGGCGCCTTATGCCAGTCGGCGTGCTTTTGGCATTGTCTGCACCGCCGGGCGTGTCGCGCGCAGTCTTCTTTCACTGTTGGCCAGAAGAAACCTGCGCGTATTACATTGGAAGCTAGGGACCTTCCTCCTACGTGGCTCCCGCAGATGCCTTCGTGTAGCTCTGCCATTATCCTGGTGCACTCGTCGCCACTTACGCATGTTAGGATAGGGTGAGTGAAACCGTGCCTGAACAACACCCCATCCACCAGGGTGTACCTTGCGGTGTTTCTTTTGACCTTTTTACCCTCTTCAGGCTCTACTGGGAGAGTCCCATCCGCCAGGTACCGCTTGTAGGGCGTCATCCAGGTGTCTCCCTGGGTCAACACACATACCTGCATCTGCTCTCCTTCGGGCACATCTGCGTACATGCTGATGCGGGGCACCCTCTGCATATCTTGGGTCAAAGAGCAATGACTCCTCGGCCTTCCCCTTGATGTATAAATCTGGAGGACATCCACCCTGTTGTCTTCCACGAATCTACGCGGAGCTTTGAGAGTCTCTTGGATCACTGTCCTCTGTCTACCCCCGTTGCCTGAGCTGGCCAGCTTTGCAAGCAGGTCAGCTCTGACATTCTGCTCCCTCGGGACATGTATCAGCTCAAGAGCGTTAAATGCTCCCTTCAACAACTGGACGTATTTCAGGTACGCCGCCATCTGTGGGTCCTTCACCTGGAACTCACCCGACACCTGCCCCGTAATTAGCTGGGAGTCGCTTTTCACCAGGAGGTTCTGCGCGCCCATCTCCTTGGCCAGGAGCATTCCGGCTATTAGGGCTTCATACTCCGCCTGATTGTTACTCGCCTTGAAGGCGAAGCGCAGGGCCTGCTCGATTAGTATGCCGTCGGGTCCCTCCAAGACTATTCCCGCACCGCTCCCTTGTTGGTTGGAAGAGCCATCAACCGAGAGCAGCCACTGCGAGCCCACTTCCACCTCTTGCTCACCTCCGGGCGAAAGTTCCGCTATAAAATCTGCGTACACCTGCCCTTTGATGGATCCTCTGGGCTCATACTGGATGTCGAATTCTGATAGTTCCACCGCCCAGCGCACCATTCTTCCCGCCACATCAGGCTTCTGCAGCACCTTCTGTATAGGGAGGTTTGTCATCACCACCACCGTAAAGCTGTGGAAGTAATGACGGAGCCTCCTGGCGGAGAACACTACAGCTAGCGCCGCCTTCTCCAGCGCTTGATACCTCGTCTCAGCCCCCTGTAATGCCTTGCTTGCAAAATAGATGGGCTTCTGACTCTGGTCCTGCTCCTGGACTAACACAGAACTAATGGCCCGCTCCGTTACAGTAAAATATAACCGGAGGGGCACGCCCGCTACCGGTTTGCAGAGGACTGGTGGCGTCGCCAGGTACTCCTTCAGCTTAATGAAAGCCGCTTCGCACTCATCAGTCCATGCAAAGCGACTGTTTCTCTTGAGGCACTGGAAATATGGATGCCCCTTCTCTCCCCCGGTAAAAACAAACCTTGAGAGCGCCGCCATCCGCCCTGTCAGCTGTTGCACCTCCTTCACCGACGTCGGGCTTCGCATGGCAATAATCGCCGCGCATTTGTCGGGGTTCGCCTCTATCCCCGTTTCTGTGAGCATAAAACCCAAGAACTTACCGGCCTCTACCCCGAAAACACACTTTTCAGGGTTTAACTTGAGGCGGTACTTGGATATTGTGACGAACAACTCCTCCAGATCCGTCACATGCTGCGCCCTATCCTGCGACGCCACCACCATGTCGTCGACATAGGCGTACACATTCCTCCCGAGCATGGGCGCCAGGACCTTGTCCATTAACCTCTGGTACGTGGCGCCCACGTTTTTCAGCCCAAAGGGCATCACCTTATAGCAGTAACTGCAAGTCTCAGTCATGAATGCAGTTTTGTTCTCATCTCTGGGGTGCATCTTGATCTGGTTATACCCTGAGAAGGCGTCCAAGAAACTCAGCACCTTGCTGCCGGACGCACTGTCTACCAAGGCGTCGATGCTGGGTAGCGGGTACGAGTCCTTCGGGCATCCCTTATTCAGGTCCGTGAAGTCAACACACATCCTCCACTTTCCGTTCGCCTTTTTCACCAAAACGACGTTGGCAAGCCACTCAGGGTACTGAATCTCCCTGATGTGGCCAGCACTCAACAGCTTCTGCATTTCGTCTTTCACCACCTGTTGTCGTTCCTCATTGAACTTTCTCCTTCTCTGACGCACGGGGCGGACCGTGGCGTCCATGCTGAGGTGGTGACACAGGAAATCGGGATCGATGCCGGATATATCCGAGGCGGTCCATGCGAAGGCATCCAGGTGGCGCGAAATCACTTCCGCCACCCCTTCCCGTTCTTCTGGGCTCAGCGAACTATCTAACTTGAATGTCTTGCAGCCAATCTCCCTTTCTACGGCGTTAGCCGCGGGCTGTTCCCTGCTATCATCTTCGACGGGCGCCGCCTCTTCCACGGGCGCCGCGTCGTCAGGGCCTTCCTCCATAGGCGCATCTGCTTCGGGCATCGCCCTCTCCGGTATAGCTTCATTAGGCGTCGACCCAGCAGGCGTCGCCTCAATCATCGTCTTGTCCGCGCTCAGCGGACGTTCGTACACCATGAACACGCCTCTCTTCATTTTCAGGCTGTTCTCATAGCATTTCCTTGCCTCCTCCTGGTCTGACCTGATGACTATCACCTGGCCGTTGAGGTCCGGCAGCTTCATCTTCATGTGGCGTGTGGAGGACACCGCGTTCAAACGGTTTAACGCCGGCCTGCCCAGCAAAATATTGTAGGCGGAGTTGGCGTTCACGACCAGGTACCGGATGCTTTCGGTACGGGAGGCCTCTCCGTCTGTGAACGTAGTCCTCAACTCCAGGTAACCCCGGACTTCCACCTGGTTATCCCCGAACCCATACAGGCATCCCGTATAGGGACTCAACAGATCGGGGGACAACCGTAACTTATTAAAGGTCGACAGAAACATGACGTCTGCCGAACTTCCTTGGTCAACAAGCACTCTGTGCACCTTCCTTCTGGCTGTGACGACTGAGATGACAACGGGGTCCTTGTCGTGGGGTACCACATCTCGGAGGTCTCCTCTGGTGAACACGAGATCCGACTCCCACGGCTCCCCCGAGAGTCTCTCTTCGATTGAATTGACCCCCCTCGCGTATTTCTTCCGCTGGGAGGCGGTGGGTCCTCCGCCGGAAAAACCTCCAGCAATGGTGTGGACCTCGCCAAGCACAGGCATCTCGTGTACTGGTTCCTCCGCCTACGGCGGCGACAAGGTGGCGGTTGTCGTGGGCTCCGCGACATAATCCTTCAAAAACCCAGTCCTCACCAGCTCATCTAGCTGGTAGCCCAACGACAGGCAATTATCAATGTGGTGCCCGAAAGCCTCGTGGAATTCGCACCAAGAGTCTTTACGAGGCCCCAACACCTTGTCGGTCTTCGCCGGTCGCCTCAGCCTCTCAGGTATGCTAGGCACGACGATCAAATCCTTCAACTCAACCACGAAGTTGTACCTCGCCGGTCTCGCTCTTTCTCTGGCCGGGGGATCGACTCCTGCTGGACCCCGTGGCTAGGGCTTTCTAGCTTCGTAGGGGCATCTCGTCTCTGGCTTCTTTCTTCCCGTCGTGGTCTCATTGACCCTGACAGGTTGAGCTCGCGCCGGTCCTCTCGGGCGTGAGGGTACGACGCGGGTGCGCTTCACACACACCTCCCCTTCAGAAGCAATATGTTCTACCGCCCTACGCCGTAGTTCTGCGAAAGTCCTAGGGCGGTTGCGGATGATGGATTCTCCGAAAGGACCGGGGCATACGCCTTTCACAAATGCGTACACGATCATAGGCTCCTCTGTCGTACCAACCTTCACGACCTGGGCCCCGAAGCGATTGATGTATTCCTTAAGGGTCTCCCCTTGATATTGCTTCACATCAAACAAGTCGTAGGAAACTCGTGGCGGGGCCTTGTTTGCTAAGTATTGTTCCCTGAACAATCGTGACAGTTGGCGGAAAGACGTGATGTGACCATCTGGAAGGCTGATGAACCAATCCATGGCCATCCCGGTCAGGGTTCTCATAAAGAGCTTGCACTTGACAGCGTCAGAACCACCTACCAGGACCATCTGTGTGTGAAATGCAGCAAGATGCGTCTCTGGGTCCTCCATCCCGGTGAAGATCACCTTGGGGCCTGCAAACGTGTTCGGGATCACGGCATCTAGAATCTCCTGCGAGAAAGGAGTGGAAAACTCCCTTGGTGGGGAATGGTTCTCCATCTCGTCATGTCCATGCCGCCCCTGGTCATGTCTCAGGCCCTGGCGCAACTCCTCATTCACGCGGTGGAGCTCTTCATTCCTCTCATGCGAGGCATCAAGATCTGCCTGCATGCGTTCCTGTTCCAGTTTCCACTCCGCCATATCCTGCTGCAGCCCCCTCATTATCTCCAGGACCTGTTGCATGGATAGTTCTGCTGGGGCTGCGCGTGCTGTACCTCGTCTGGTGGGGGCCATTGTCACTTGAACCTCCTCCAACGTTATTGCAACTTAGTAGATCTTCTCGAACTTGGGATGGGACTGATGTTTTATATCGGCCCCACGGTGGGCGCCAAATGTTCCGTCCGGTTGACCGAGATGTCTTCGTGCGCGACCTCAACCGTCAGCTAGGGACTCCTTCCCACTGGTTACCTGTGGATTCCTGCAAAAAAGAGGACAAAGAGGCGCCCTAGCGACCGTTTGCACTCCGACGCTCAAGTCAGCCAGCAAGAAACACCAAAACTGTTCACCTACGTCTCTGAGCACCGCGTATGGCACTCTGAAGGTGGTAAAAAGAACTGTGTATTGTGTGTGTGTTTTCTCCCTCAGGCAAAGATCTTTCCCCAGTCCCTTGTACGTAACCTCAAGCACGAGCAAGCAACTAGAGAGTTCTCTGGTAAATTTGCCAAAAGTTCGAACCCTGTTTCCAACATTCTCTGCGCTATTTAAACTACCCAAGCATTTAAAGCGCCTTAACGCGCCTTTAATTGCAAAATGTAACGCGCTCAATCAGCGTATCTGATTTAGGAAACGTAGCGCATTTAAGACGTTGAAACGCTTGGGAGCCGTTATAGTACCTGAATGTTCGAAACAGAAACTGTATTGAATGACTTTAATTACCTGGCACCTGACCGGAGGGTGTTTCTTTTCTGACATGGCTGTTGTACACGTGGAGGGCCTCACGACGCCATGACCCCATCTGGGGGCGTTTCTACGTGTGAGTCCTCCTGCTTGGGAGTGCTACTACGCTAAGGGTGACTTTTTGGGTGCCAACTCATGCCCCCAATTATCTAGTCTCTTACTTTGAGAGCGTATCTACCTTCCTCTCGCACCCTGCACCCGGCTACCCTGGGCGTGACCTTCCTCTTGAGTTGTATCTGTCCCAAAGGCGTCTCTGGGGCGGCAGGAGTACTTCACGAGTCAGGCTGCCCTACACGGGTGCTATTACTATGGCCTTGAAGCCACCTTTCCCTTCTCTTTATCACTGCCCCGGGCTATCGGGACCTGAGGCCTCCCCACGGCGTTGCTCCCTCCATGGTCTTTCCTACCCATGGGTATCGGGGAACCACACTGTGATCGCCTTGCTTTAGGACTGTTTGAGCTGGCGGCGCCTTGGTTGGGCGACGCCTTCACCTAGGCGACGTCTTGCCTTGGCGACGCTTCCTCTTTGCGATGCTGGCACTTGGCGTCTCTCCACCTAGGCGACGCCTTATGTTGACTTTGACTCTCCAGTCGTTGACTTTGACCTTGACTTAGTCAACGCCCGGATACGGGACGGTACAAAACTAAAATAAAATATGATAAAACAAAGTCCAAAATTAAATAAAAATAAGAATAAAAACAAAAACAAAAACAAAACAAAATAATTACAGTAAAGAAAACTACGTAAACGAAACATAAAAACAAAAAGCTAAAGAATAAAATAAAATATAACAAAACAAAATCAAAATCAAAATAAATAAAAATAGTTTTATATAAAAAACAAACATTCATATATAAAAAAAACTTCTTACATATTCAAAACTAGGAAAAAAAACAAAAATCTTTAAAAAAAATATATATATATATACAGATATAGAAAACAAAAAAAAAAAAAAATTATTCGCATCTAAAAAAAAAAAAATCTTTACAAAAATATTTAAATCTAAAAAAAATAAAAACTACAAAATTTATTCACATAAAAAAAATAGTTATGTATTCACAATATTTAGGAAATTATACTCAAGAACTCAAATCTGTTCCCCGACAACGGCGCCAAAAACTTGATGACTTTTTACGGCAAGTGCATCGCGTTTGTCTTGTCAGAAGTAATAACTGTCCCAAGGATGGATATCGAACCCACAAGGAACAGTGAATTATCGGGTACAATATTCACTAAATATAACAACAAAACAATAAAAAGAATTTTGAAGTGATTGTGTTGGCACTGATAAATAAGAAAACAAACAAAGAATTAGTTGTTTCAATTGGAAAAATAGGGATTAGGTTCCATCTCCCCCACTCTCATGTATTTTGATTAGCATGTTAATATTGAGTTCTTTGATTGAAAATGATGC
>NW_027174329.1:0-13651 GCF_000499845.2 Phaseolus vulgaris | reverse complement strand
TGAAAACAACATTCTGTGAGCCAAGGAGAGACTCAAGATTCTTTCTTCCTTGGTGAAACTGGAAAGGGTTTTTAGCAATACTCCACTTGTTTTTCTAATTTTTTGCAGCTTTCACAAGTTTTAATATAGGCATGCAAGCATGTTAGTTCAAGGCTTACCAATCTGTTTTGGCCTTATGCAGTTCTTCCTCAAGTGTGTTTACTTTAGGTGCAAGCACATTATTTACCTTTTGAAACTTACTGCATATTACAGCTAACCTATTTGCTTCATCATGTGTTTCCTTGAAAGCAGCAAGCAATTGATCATAGTTATCAGATTCCATAGAGAATTTCACTTACTCAATCAGAGATTGACCCTTCATCTTTCACCATGAAGCACAATGTTTTTCCTCACTCTCAGTTGAAGAGCTGCTGGTTGAAGATACTTCATTCTCTTCCCACGAAATGTAAGCTCTTCTCCCCTTGCTCATTTCAACCTTCTTGCTGGCATATTTGTCCTTTGATTTATTGTTTGGACAATCCATTTTGATGTGCCCTGTTTTGCCACAGCCAAAGCAAGTGTAGTTAGAGGTTTGAGTCATTAGGTTTAGGATACCTTCTTTTCTGTTGGTTCGTATCTCTGCTTTTCCTCTTCAGGAATCTGCTGAACCTTTTTGTAAGTAGGCTAATTGTATCATCATGTTCAACATCTTCTTTTTCTTCATTGATCTCATTTTGTTCACTTGCTTTCAGTGCAAGTCCTTTGGGTTTTCTTTCCACTGTTTCCTTTGAGTATTTGAGCTCCAGCTCATGCTCCATTAATTTCCCAAAGAGTGCAGCAATTGACAGCTTTGACAGATCACGACTTTCTGATATGGCAGTCACCTTGTGATATGATTCCACTAGGTAGATATGAATGATTCTTGACATTCTATGGAATCAACTTGAGTTGGAGATTGAAAAGGAACTTTAATAGAATTGGATCAATGTTCTATGTTTCAAGAACTCACCAAAACTTGCACCAAACACCAAACTCACATGAAGATCCATCTATTGCCAATTGAACCGATTAAAATGTGTATAAAAGCAAAAGCACCGTTTAAAAAAGCTTAAGAACAGAATTGAACCAAAAAAAACAACTAGAAATGAATAAGAATCAAATGGAACCAGCCAAGGAGAAGATGAACCGAAGCATATTAAGAAACAAGCTAAAATACCGAATGAAAATGCTAGAAAAGGAAACTAAGACATGTTTTAGCTTCATATGATCACGGAGAGAAGAAGAGAAGAACTTATGAGAATGGAGAGCTTGGTTGGTGGTCACGCCACTTGGAGTGTGAAGGATCCAAGATAATGAGCAATTGCCACCACTTGAGAGAACCAAGCACTCAAGATAAGACAAGGTAGAGGAGAAAGCAAGTTCTCACACAATTCTCTCTCAATTTGAGTAGAGTTTCTCTAATTCCAATTTCCAATCTGAATTTTACAAGAGCCCACACCTCATTTATAGTGTGAGGGTGCTGGAAAATAGGTGGGAAAATTCATATAAAAGTCATTTGAAATTCCCACCAAAAACAAGTCACATGGGAGGTGTGACCTTTTTCTACTATGACACCTCCTAAAAACTACACCTACACCTACTCTCCTAATTCACATGGACAATGTGACTTTATTTTACATTTTCACACTCCTTTATTTAATATCCACACCTCCTACAACTATACAAGAGTAATTCAAATGATGCTCTTTTATTTAATGCTTGGCCTTGCCCCTCATGGGATGGACTTGGGCTTTTTGGGCTTTGGCCTTCTTGGGCTTGGTCTTTGGGCTTGGGCCTCATCTTTGAAAAGACTAATAAGAAGAACTTTAAATGATTTGGCCCTTGTCCATTCTTCCTATTAACAACATCTTTTTATTCTCATCACCTTGGGTTGCCAACTTCTGTCGAGGCACTTCAGCACTTTTATGTTAAGTTCCTCTCTGTCAAATTCCTTTCCCAACCCAGTAAGGTGATTCACAATATGAGTGCACCTTTTCTGCACATCAGCAATGCTCTCCTCGGTTGCATTCTAAAAAATTCATATTCTTGGATGAGAGAATGTTTTCTTGATCTCTTCACATCTTCAGTACCCTCATGAGTGACTTCCAAGACCTCCCACATCTCCTTAGATGAACTGCATTGGGATATCCTGAAGAACTCATTCATTGTTAATGGGGAGGTTATGATGTTCTTGGCCACAATATCATATTGAGCCTTCTTCCTTTCAATCTCATTCCATTCAGATCTTGGCTTTACCACTTCTTCATCCTTGACAACCTGCATTGGCACATAGGGTCCATGGACAACAGCTTCCCAAATTAACGCATCAATAGATTCCATGAAAATTTTCATTCTAATTTTCCAAAAAGCATAACTCATTCAATTGAACATAGGTGGTATATTGACAGAAGATCCCTCGGCAAAAAGCACGTAAACTCAGACATTATTGCAAACAAACTTGATTAAAATACAAGTCCTAGCTCTTGATACCAATTGTTGGGTTTAATAGTGTCAAAGTTCAAGAGGGGGGTGAATTGACCTTTTAAAACTTTCGTGTAGATTCCAGTTTTATCACAGTACACAGAAAATAAATCGATTTATTTAGCAATGAACAAATTTATTTTACACTGCTTATGCATTAAAGCGTTTATACCAGTCAAGTAATTCTTGAAATTATGTAGAGTGATTTGGCAAGCTATACACACACTGATTTTAAGAGGATATTATGTAAAACATAATCAGTGACCTTCAATTTTTAAGCAAATGATAAAGGTTCAATTATTAGCTTGACAATCAATTGGGTAACCTATCACAATCAAACAGTTCCGGTTGTAATTAACAGTTCATATATCTTCTTGTACCGACCAGGTCATCGTTGTGATGACGTGCCTGGCACGTGACCGTGTGGGGCGTACTCAGCAGAACACGTGGACAAGTGAGAAACGAATGGTCCAGAGTGAGCGTAGTCGCCGACTCATGGAAAGTGGCGAGCTGCAATGAGCATAGCCGGTTGTCGCCGGGTTTCTGCGACATCGACGTGTTAAACAATGGAAGATCGAGTGGCCAGACATCGCCAATGGGGGGACATCGCCGGATCTTTCAGGAAACCTAGTTAAAAACTGTTGGAGGCTTAGAAGAGTAGTGTCCAACGAGTAAGTTCAGTAAGATGGTTGTTGCACCAGCATGGGGAACAAAGGTCAAGTAAGCTGGGGGAAACACCTTGCTCATCCGCGACGGAACTCCCAGAGTGGACATTCGTTGGTGGCAGGGCTTCCCCCGCCAGAACGTGTACGGCATAGCAATAAGGAGGGTGGCACTCACAACAAGCGATATCACAGAGATGATGCACTTTGTTGCATCCGGTACTCGCCTTGTCATGTGGTGTTTCACAGCGTAGTACGTGCTAGATTACCCTTCAAAGTAGGGAACTTAGCCGCGCGACTGGTTACTACACAGAAATAACGCTCAAGTTACCCCAACCCAGATGACGACACGTGTAGGGTTGGATGCTACCTATTACTCCAACCCGGATGATACACGTGTAGGGTTGGATGCAATAGAGAAATGACGCTCGAGTTATCCTAGCCCAGATGATGACACGTGTAGGGCTGGGTACTACCTGCGACCCCAGCCCAGATGGTGACACGTGCAGGGTTGAATGCGAGCCACGCGTCCAAAGCGTAACTGCCTGGAGAGAGAAAAAACCTAGCTATAAAGGTAAACGTAACAGAATTTGCAGAGGTACGTTTTTCATTACGGCTCATTGCTAGGGTTGTGTGCACTTTAGTACGATTCTACAGAATATATTTTTCTCTCATTTTTGGGTGTTCTTGTTACTGACTTGAGCGTCGGAGCGCCACCGGCCGCGAGGCGCCACCTTGTGTTTTCAGGTTCTCAGAGAGGCTATTGTGGTGTGGACTTGAAGGGCACGTGGTGGCAAGCTGGTGAGGAGGATCGTGACGAGGCAACGCTTTGCGCGAGGTCAACCGGCAGGATCATCTGGCGCCCACCGTGGGGCCGTATAAAAGGTGATTCCCAACCACAGTTCGAGTTTGCTGAAGTTTTGGTGTTTTTGTCCAACTGCTTGTTGTCGCAGTCGGTTTTCGAAGTTCTCACCGTTCATTTGGAGTTTCTTTGAGTTGCTGAGTTTGCTGGAAAGGATGAGGACAACGCGGTCTAGTTCAGTCGCGCCGTCAACAGATGAGGATGTGTGTCTATGACGCAGTGATGGATATGACGAGGACGCTGCAGGAGAACGTAGCTGCATCACGTTCTGAACAAGAAAGAATGCACGAGGCGCTGGTGGCCTCGCAAGCTAGGAATGAGGAGCTCAACAGGGTCAACGAAGAGCTGTGTAAAGCTCTTCAAGAACGAGAGGAGCGTGCGGTCGGGACAGATCTGCACCCCCATCCCCACCGCAGCTTTCCCATGCCATTTTCTCAAGAGATCATGGACTCGGTGGTCCCAGCCAATACGGTGGCGGTGAAGGCGTCTTTCACCGGTGTGGAGGACCCTGAGGCTCATCTCACGGCGTTTCACCACTCAGATGATGCTCTCGGGGTCGGACGCGGTCTACTGTAAGGTGTTCATGAGCACTCTTAGTGGAACAGCGCTGGACTGGTTCGTCAGTTTACCTACTGGCCACATTACCACTTTCAACAGTTTTCCAAGATGTTTGTTGAGCAGTATATAGTGAACAAGGCACCACCGGTGTCTTACGACCTGTTCGACGTGAGGCAGTACCAAGGGGAGTCCCTGAAGGATTTCCTGAACAGATTCGGAGCTCAGATAGTCCGCTTGCAGGTAAAGATGAAGAAATGTTTGTACACGCCTTCAAAAGGGTGTGTGCCTGGGCCCTTTAGTGAGTCGCTTATCAGGAGTCACCCCGCCACGTTCGCTGAAATCCGGCGACGTGTCGTGGCTCACATCGCCGCTGAGAGCGAAGTCTCCGAGAAAAGGGGAAACGTGGCCCCAGCTAAGCCGCGCGCCCAGGCAAGGGTCCAGCCGCAGGGTAATGGAGGCGGTGGGGGGAAAGGGACCAAAGGATGCGTCATCCTTATGACCCTAAGAAGAATAAGGGGAAGGGGCCGGGGCGGCCCAGAGAGACTAATGCCCGCCAAGGTATGAGTTCGTGATGGGGTTGGCCGATTTGATCGCCATCCCGAACATTGTTGCCAGGCTCAAGGTGCCTGAGAAGACGACGAAAAAGGTTTTGGGAAACCAGACGCGTGGTGCGAGTTCCACAAGAGCTTTGGCCACTCTATCAACTCGTGTTTGGCTTTGGGACACCAACTCGCCGAGTTGGTCAAGTGTGGATTCTTGAAAGATTACTTGCTGGAGAAGCAAGCGGGCCAATCAACAGGTTCCCAACCGGCGGGCAATGAAGGACAGCAGCACGAGGTGCCCATTCACGGTGAGATCCACACCATAGCTGGTGGATTCTCAGGTGGAGGGTGTACTGCATCGCAGCGCAAGAAGTACGCAAGGTCGGTGATGTCGGTGGAAGTTTTTGAGGATCACTCACCCGACGTGGACATCACATTCACCAAAGGAGACCTTAGGGACGTTGTGCCTCACGACAACGACCCTATTGTGATCTCGCTTGTCACGGCGGGAAGGACTGTCCACCGGGTGCTGGTCGACCAAGGAAGCTCGGCATATGTGATGTTTTGGCCGACTTTTGAAAAGTTACAACTATCCCCCGATCAACTGAGGCCATATGGGGGCTCTTGTACGGTTTCGCCGGTGATCAAGTGGAGGTCAGGGGGTATATTGAGTTAAGGACGACGTTCACAGATGGTTTGGCCTCACGAACAGAGAAGATCAGGTATCTCGTAAACGCTCGTCGCATACAACATACTGTTGGGAAGGCCAACGCTCAACAGGACAGGAGTTGTGCCTTCAACAAGGCACATGAAGGTCAAACTACCGTCTATGGAAGGGTTGATCATCACCATCTGTTCTGACCAAAAGGAGGCGAAGAAGTGCTATGAAAACAGCCTCAAGAACAAGAGATTGTATGCCACGTAACCACAACGCCGCCCCCTGGCGTGGAGCCCGCACGGAAAACCGGCGAGTTGCGGATACGGTGGAGGTGGCCGCCGAGGGAGGTGCCAATGGAGGATATCGAGGCGAGGTCCGAGGCGCCCCCGGTGGAGGGAGAGAGAAACTGCCCGGAGACCGCCAGGGAGACAGGTATCGCGAGGGCGCTGATCGCCAGCGAGAAGAAGCCTCAGCCGTGGAGGAATGGCGAGAAGAAGATCAACGGCAAGACGTTTAAACTGGGGAAAACCTTAGACAGCGAGACACAAGACCAAATCGCCAAGGTGATAAGTAGACACCTGGATGCATTTGCATGGTCCGCTTCAGACATGCCGGGAATCGACCCCGATTTCTTGTGCCATCGCTTAGCAATGGATCCCAAGTCAGGCCCATCCGCCAGAGAAGGAGAAAGTTCAACGAGGAAAAGAGGCAGGCGATCAAGGACGAAACGCAGAAACTCCTTGCAGCAGGCCACATCAGGGAGATCCAATATCCAGAATGGCTCGCCAACGTCGTTCTGGTCAAGAAGAGCAGCGGGAAATGGCGGATGTGTGTTGACTTCACAGATCTGAATAAGGCTGTCCAAAGATTCTTATCCTTTGCCAAGTATAGACGCCCTGGTAGACAGTGCATCAGGGTGCAAGTTGCTCAGTTTTCTGGATGCCTTCTCAGGATACAACCAAATCAAAATGCACCCCATGGATGAAGAAAAGACTGCTTTCATGACGGAAAGGTCATGCTATTGCTACAAGGTGATGCCCTTCGGGCTGAAGAATGCAGGGGCCACGTACCAAAGGCTAATGGACAAGGTGCTCGCACCTATGCTCGGGAGGAATGTGCAGGCATATGTTGACGACATGGTCGTGACGTCCCTGGAAAAGAGCAGGCACGTCGCCGATTTAGAAGAGTTGTTCGTTACCATAGCCAGGTACAAGCTGAAACTGAATCCTGAGAAGTGTGTTTTCGGCGTGGAGGCAGGGAAATTTCTGGGATTTCTCTTGTCGGAGAGGGGAATCGAGGCCAACCCCGAAAATGTGCCGCCATTTGGCGATGAGGAGTCCCGCCACGTGAAGGAGGTACAGCAGCTCACGGGACGGATGGCCGCTCTGTCCCGATTCGTATCCGCCAGTGGAGAGAAGGGCCACCCATACTTCCAATGCTTGAAAGGAATAACAGTTTGTCTGGACGAGGAGTGTGAAGAAGCTTTCATAAAGCTCAAAGAATACTTGGCGAGCCCGCCAGTTCTATGCAAACCTCAAGCAGCAACGCCCCTCAGGCTATATTTTGCCATAACTGAGAGGGCAATAAGCGCGGTGCTCGTCCAGGATCAAGATCAGGTCCAGAAACCCATCTATTTTGTTAGCAAGGTGCTGCAAGGCCCAGAAGTGAGGTATCAGGCCTTAGAAAAGGCGGCGCTGGCGGTTGTATTTTCGGCGAGGAGGCTGCGCCATTACTTCCAGAGCTTTACAGTGTTGGTAATGACTGACTTACCCATCCAGAAGGTTTTGAAGAAACCGGATGTAGCTGGGAGGATGGTGAAGTGGGCGGTGGAACTGTCGGAATTCGACATCAAGTATGAGCCCCGGGGACCGATCAAGGGGCAAATCTTCGCTGATTTTGTGGTCGAGTCTTCCGAAACAGCGCAAAACGCCAAGGATGACTTTCGTTGGGTGCTCTCGGTGGATGGGTCGTCTAACCAGCTGGCAGCGGGGCTGGGGTATTTTGGAGGGACCCAACGGTGTGTTGATAGAGCAATCACTGAGGTTCGCTTTTAAAGCAAGCAACAATCAAGCAGAGTATGAGGCTTTGATCGCCGGTATTTGTTGGCAAAGGAGATGGGGGCAAAGGTGCTGATGGCCAAGAGTGATTCGCTGTTGGTCACTGGGCAGGTAACTGGCGAGTTCCAAGCCAAAGATCCGCAGATGGCAGCCTACCTGGAGTACGTGCAAGAGTTAAGAGATCCTTTGTTTTGTTTGAAGTGGTGCACGTGCCAAGAGAGCAGAATGCCCGAGCTGACTTGCTAGCCAAGCTCGCCAGTTCGGGCAAGGGGGGCAGACAGAGGACCGTTATTCAAGAAACTTTGAAGACCCTCGGGCTTTTGTCGCAGATCACCAGGTCCTTCACGTTTGCAGATCGATGGAAAGGACGGCAAGGAGCCATAGATCTCTAACACAGGAGACCTTGAGGACGCCGAGGGTCAGAGCACGCCCAGCGGAAGAGGTAAAAACGATGCAAGTTTGCGCTATCCACGAGCCAGATACGTGGATAACGCCATACCAGCGCTACTTGGCAGATGGCGTGCTCCCAATGGACTCACAGAGGCCAGAAAGATAAAGAAGAGCTCCAGCAAGTTTACCCTCATCGACGGCGAGCTGTACAGGTTGGATTTACACACCCTCTTCTTGTATGCGTACACGGAGAGAAGTGCACGAGAATTATGGCCGAGCTCCATGAAGGGATTTGTGGGAGCCACATTGGGGTCGAGCTCTGGCGACAAGGACTGTCCGTGCAGGTTATTACTGGCCCACAATGAGGGAAGATTGCAAGAGATATGCCCAGCGTTGCAAGCAATGCCAGCAGCACGCCGATTGGCACAAGGCGCCCCCAGAAGAGTTAAAGTCAATCTACAGCCCCTGGCCGTTCCACACGTGGGGAATCGACATTCTGGGCCCTTCCCGTTGGCGATCAGGCAAATGAAGTATTTGGTTGTGGCGATCGAGTACTTCACGAAATGGATTGAGGCAGAACCAGTAGCCCAGATCACCGCGCACAAAATCCAGAGTTTCGTGTGGAAGAATATTGTGTGTCGTTTTGGTGTGCCCAAGCGTTAGTATCAGACAATGGGACTCAGTTCGCAAGTCACCTGTTGAAGAAGCTGTGCGAGGACATCGGGACACAACAGGTGTTTGCTTCCGTGGAACACCCGCAAACGAATGGGCAAGTGGAGTCGCTAATCGGGTTCTGCTGAGAGGCTTGAAGAGGAGGTTGGAAAAGGCCAAGGGGTCTTGGGCTGAGGAAGTTCCCCGCATAGTGTGGGCATATCATACCACTGAGCAATCGGGAACCCATGAAACCCCGTTTAGCTTAGTGTATGGATGCGATGCGATGATTCCAGTCGAAATCCAGGAAAGCTCGCCGAGATTCCAGAACTTCGTGGCGGAAGACTCGAACGAAGAAAGGAGAATGAACTTGGATTTGCTGGACGAGGTCAGGGAGGAAGCACGGGTGAAGGCCGAGGCAGTAAAGAGAAGAGTTGAGCGTAAGTACAACTCCAAGATAAAGCCGAGACGGTTCAGAGATGGCGACCTGGTGATGAGGAAGGCCCACCATACGAGATGGAGAACAAATTGTCACCCAAGTGGACAGGACCGTTCAGAATAACCGAAGCACTCAGGAACGGCGCCTACCGCTTGGAGACGCTGGAAGGAGGGGCGATCCCTCGCACTTGGAACGCCACTCATCTCTAAGGAGGGTTTTAATGAGGCCACCCAATAAAGAAGGTTTCGAAGTTTATTGAAGTTTCCCAGTTATTAAGTTTGCATGCTCATCATTTTTTAAGTTTTCGCAAAGGGACTTTATCGCCCTTGTGTAGTTTTAAACAATGGTGAATCCAAGTCGCATGCATCCAGTACAAAGTTTTCAAAGTATGAAGTTTTAAGTCCTCGTCGCCACATGGCAACCGGAGGCACAAGAATAAAGTTTCTTAAGTCCTCACCGCCCTCCGGCGATCGGAGGCACAAGTATAAAACTTTCTGACCACCATTTGGCGAGAAAGAGATTAGAAAGACCTCCTCGCCTCGAGCGAGTGTAGGCGAGAAAAAGATTAAAAAGACCTCCCCGCCTCGAGCGAGTGTAGGTGAGAAAAAGATTAAAAGGACCTCCTCGCCTCGAGCGAGTGTAGGCGAGAAAGAGATTAAAAAGACCTCCTCGCCTCGAGCTAGTGTAGGCGAGAAAAAGATTAGAAAGACCTCCTCGCCTCGAGCGAGTGTAGGCGAGAAAAAGATTAGAAAGACCTCCTCGCCTCGAGCGAGTGTAGGCAAGAAAGAGATCAAAAAGACCTCCTCGCCTCGAGCGAGTGTAGGCGAGAAAGAGATTAAAAAGACCTCCTCGCCTCGAGCTAGTGTAGGCGAGAAAAAGATTAGAAAGACCTCCTCGCCTCGAGCGAGTGTAGGCGAGAAAAAGATTAGAAAGACCTCCTCGCCTCGAGCAAGTGTAGGCGAGAAAGAGATCAAAAAGACCTCCTCGCCTCGAGCGAGTGTAGGCGAGAAAAGATTAAAGCCCTTCTCGCCCTGAGCGGGTACAGGCAAGAGCAGATCACAAGACCTCTTTGCGTAAGCAAATTGAGGCAAGTTGAAAGCCCTCAATGCACCCAGGGGGGAGGAGATGTAACCCCTGGGCAAGTTGAGGCATCAGAAAAAGTCCTTCTCACCCCTGAGTGAGTTCAGGCAAGATGAAGCTGAAAGGTCAGGGGTGTTAATAATCTTAAGTATGGGAAAGGAGGGTTGGAGAAAAACTCCTTTCCCCTTGAGTGAAACACCAATATTGCCCTAGTAAGACCAGTTAAATTGGAAGTTAAAGGGTGGTCGGGGAAGGTTCGCAGAGGGCACCTCACCACCTAAATCATTGTTCCAAAACTCAGGGAGGTAGAGAAGGATCCGAAAGGCGGCTCTACCCCCAGATGAGGGGACAATGATTTAAGTTATCTCAGGTTAAAGACTCGGGAAGGTTAGGGGGAGATCCGGAAGGCAGCTCTCCTTCCAGATGAGCAAAGATGGAGTCATGTGATGGCCCCGCAGGGGACATTTGCAGTTAAAGGAAAACGGCATCGCCGAAAACCCATGGCTTGGGATTGAAATAGAAAGAACATTACGCGGCGAGAGCCAGATCAGCGAAGTTTTGGGCGATAACGTAGAAATACGCTTGTCCTTTGGCAGATCGGGTGAATGAGATTGCAGATATTAAGATCGACCTACGCCCTTATTGCCAAGTAAGTGGTTTCGCGTTAAACGTTATTGCTACAGACTAACCGTTTTGTTTAAGTTAAGTTGATTTCCAGATAATTAAGCGTCAGTTTGTGCTAAGTTAATTGGGTTGAGTAAAAACCAGCCAGTCAAGCCGGTTGATCGCACAACAGATAAATTAGAAGACCATATATATATATATATATGATCCTGCCTGTTGACCAGAACGCTGGAAACTGCCTCGTCAAAGGATCGACGTGTGCACCGCTTCACACCTCCGTTCCTCTTCGAGATCCACCTCAAGAACCTGCAAAGAAACAGAGCGGCGCCGCTGCGGCCGATCGCACTCCAACGCCCAAGTCAGTGACCGAATCACCAAATACTAAGAGAACAAGAACCGTGCAAATCCTCTCTCACAGTAAGCTCTATAACTCGCAAGCGTAAAGAATGTATTCTGAACGTGCGTACCTCAGAAAGTTCGTTGAGAACTCTTATATACCTGGTTACTTTCTCTCTCCTGGCAGTTACAGACTTGGACACGTGGCTCGCATCCAACTGTACACGTGCCATCATCTGGAGCCTCCTTGACTTGGGCGCTGCTTCTACTCTCGTTTTGCTAAGTTACCTATGCATGGTACTGCCAGTACATAGCTAACTTGGGAGTGCGATCTCTACTGGAATTGGCGAGTTAGGGTGCCTTCGTACACCTTCCCTGTGGTCTCGCCGGCCGCGTTCATAATCTGCACCACCTTCATCTCTGGCGATGTGCTTTCTCTGGCGATCTCCAATCTCAAGGTCGCCTGAGTTTACATCTGGCGACTTCATCTCCAACCTGGTGATCGCCGGTTCTGGTATGCTGGAGATCGGAACACGCCAACTTAATAACTGGCGAGTTCACGAGCCCCCCGACTTCCTTCCCTTCTGCCAACCTGGCGCCTTGTCCACACGCCTATACTGTAGCTTGATGCCACGTCATCACTTCCGACTACCAGGGCGGTACACAAGCCCCCCAGTCTTAAGCGAAGACTTGTCCAGCGAAAAGACTAGAAGAGTCACGTCAACACCGGTCTACGTGGCACTGACGCAGAATTCCAAGCGGTTGTACCTGCTGCTTCTCTGACGCTTCCACCAAACCCCTCACCCATCGCTCGACACGTGGCTTCATCAACGGTTACCTTCAGCCACCGTTTGCGCTTCCCAAACCCATTTCGAAAAAACTCTTAAACCCATTTTCACTCAACACTGTTCCATCACTTTCCCTCGCATTCACGAACGCTCTAACCTTCTTCTGCAAAAACTCTCAGCGCTCTCCAACATTCTGAATCCCCATCATCCTTCATCGTCTTCCTGATCATCAAAAGGTACTACTTTCCTTCTTTTGCTGGTTTTTCTTGCATTTTAACCGATTCGCATCATCCTGTAACTGCCTGGTGCATACGTTGTGGGTTGCTTTTTCCATTTCTCCTTCTACGTAACTTAGGGCTTCGTCAATCATCGCAACGAACCTACGTTCGTTCGTTTTTCACCTTCCTTCCATGATCGAGTCAGCCTCTGTAACCCCTGATCATTTTTCCTTTTCTTCTTCCTTTACAGCTGCAACAATGACTCGCACAAAGATCACCCCGAATCCTCCTCCTTCATCACGAAACCCCCTTCACAAGCACACGACCCACCACGAGTTCGTGGCGCTTCATCTTCCCAGGCTGAGAGGCCTGCGTCTTCCCGCCCTAACCTGGCCCAGGCGACTCCACCTATCGCCGGAGAAGCCCCGTTCCCTTGCCAGACTTCAAAACCTTGTATCCCTGGGCCAACTCGACCCTTCTGAGGGAGACATCTTCTGTGAACACCGCTGGAGCAGTTTTGCGGCTGACTAAGGGGGATGAGCTTCATCAATCATTTCATAAGGAGCACGATGAAAAGATGATAGTGCTACCTTGCCCCCCCGATCTGCCCGTTTGTGTTGATGACAAGGTGAGTGCTGACGGGCCCTTCTACTTCGTCTACACGACCTTATTCAAGAAGGTGAAGCTCAAGTTCCCTTTCACCCGTTTCGAAAGGGAGCTCCTTACCGAGCTTAACATCGCCGCCGCCCAGCTCCATCCCAACAGCTGGGCGTTCGTGCGAGCGTTCCAAGTGATGTGCGACCATCTGGGGTTGCCCGCATCCGTGGACGTATTTTTATTCCTCTTCGAAGCCAAGCACCCAGGAGACCGCCTGTGGATTAGCTTGAATGCGATTGCTGGGAGGTCAATCTTCTCCATCTTCCAGCAATCCTATAAGGACTGGAAAGGGAAGTTCGTCCAAGTGTGCCCCAACGACAAGGACGACTCCCTACTCGACGGCTTCCCCTTGTACTGGGTGGACAAGGGGAAGAAATAGTCCAAGAGCTGCTTCAGGAGACCCAGAAGTCCTGACAGCATGGGAGCGTTGGACCGAGATCTCTGCCTTTTCTGGAAAAGGGTCGCGGATGCCAACATCACTTTCCTTACCACCACCCTGATCTGCTTCGAATTCTACGAGGACCAACTCGAAATTCGAATAGGTTAGAACATTTAAACTGCTGTTTTAATACTGCTTCTATTTGACTGTTTCTGGGCGTCTTGTGCGTTATGCGCAAGACTTTGGTTTTA
>NW_027174328.1:0-13660 GCF_000499845.2 Phaseolus vulgaris | reverse complement strand
CCAAGTGATCAAATAGCTTGCCGGATTCTTGCTGAGGCGGGAAGTTTTGACTCCGCCACCTTGATCAGCTTGGAGTTCAACGCTGGAACTCTTCGAAAAGTATATAGGTATGAGTCATTGCCCTAGAGACTTCTGCCTTTATCGCGCTTGTTTTGCGTCATGGTGCCTCTGACACATCCATCTCCCTTGGTGCAGGTTCGAAAATAAACCAAGAGAGGAGGGCGCGACTCACTCAAGCTCTGCGGGCTGGGATCGGGGCTTCGCCTTCCTCCAGTGCTGACTCCGATGGCTACTGAGAAGTGGCTCGTTCGTGTTTTTGCATGATCTGTAATATTTGCCCTATTTGCGCTACTCCCATTGTATCGAACATTGCTTGTAACATCAACTTTTCTATATCATACTTGATTTTTTGCAACGCCGCTTTACTTTGCATACGTTTCGCATATTGTGCGCTTTTCCTTCGTCATGTTCCTCAACGGCGCCTGCCTTCACCTTGGCGACGCCTTCTTTCTTGGAGACGCATCACATTACTTCAAACGGAGAAAGATAAAGGCTGAAAACCAAGGCACTTCTTTTTCTCAAACTGGTTTTTCCTTTTATTTGGGTGACCTCATTAAAAAACCCCCGAGAGGGAAAAAGAGCGTCCCCTTCAACTAAATTGTTACATAACTGCTTACATAAGTCAACTAAAATAAAATTTTAAGTTGGCTGCATTCCAGCTGCGCGGGATAGGACCTCCATCCAAGGTCTCTAGGCTGTACGAACCGTTGCCCTTAGCCTCACTAACTCTGAAGGGTCCGGTCCACTTGGGAGACAGCTTATTCTCCAGCTCGTATGGGTGAGCTTTCCTCATCACTAGGTCGCCGATCTGAAACTGTCGCGGCTTTACCTTAGAGCTATATTGCCGCTCTACTCTTCTCTTCATCGCTTCAGCTTTTATTCTGGCTTCTTCCCTGACCTCGTCTAGTAGATCCAGGTTTACCCGCCTTTCTTCATTGGATTCCTCCACCACAAAGTTTGAAAACGTGGTGAGCTTTCATGTATTTCTACCGGAATCATCGCGTCCGACCCATACACCAAACTGAAAGGCGTCTCCATGGTAGAGGATTGGGGCGTGGTGTGGTATGCCCATACGATCCTTGGTACCTCTTCCGCCCACGCCCCTTTGGCTTTCTCTAACCTCCTCTTTAACCCCTTCAGCAGAACTCTGTTTGCCCGACTCCACTTGTCCGTTGGTCTGGGGGTGTTCAACCGATGCGAACACTTGTTTGATTCCTACCTCAGCGCACAGATTTCTCAACTGCTGACTGGCAAACTGGGTCCCGTTATCGGATATCAAGCGCCTAGGTACGCCAAAACGGCACACAATGTTCTCCACACAAAATGTTGTACCTTGTGCGCAGTGATCTGTGCTACGGGCTCTGCCTCTATCCACTTGGTGAGTATTCGATGGCGACGATCAAATACTTCATCTGCCTGATTGCCAGTGGGAACGGGCCCAGGATGTCAATTCCCCATGTATGGAAAGGCCACGGGCTGTATATGGACGCAATTCTTCTGGGGCGCCTTGTGCCAGTCGCGTGCTTTTGGCATGTTGCACCGCCGGGTGTGTCGTGCGCAGTCCTCTTTACTGTTGGCCAGAAGAAACCTGCGCGTATTACCTTGGAGGCTAGGGACCTCCCCTACATGGCTCCGCAGGTGCCTTCGTGTAGCTCCGCCATTATCCTGGTGCACTCGTCGCCACTGACGCACGTTAGGATAGGGTGAGTGAAACCGTGCCTGAACAGCACCCCATCCACCAGAGTATATCTTGCGGCATTTCTTTGATCTTTTGACATCCTCCACTTTCCATTCGCCTTTTTCACCAAGACGACATTGGCCAGCCACTCAGGTATTGAATCTCCCTGATGTGGCCAGCGTTCAACAGCTTCTGCGTTCGTCCTTCACCACCTGCTGTCGCTCCTCATTGAACTTTCTCCTTCTCTGGCGCACGGGCGGACCGTGGCGTCCATGCTGAGGTGGTGACACAGGAAAATCAGGGTCGACACCGGGCATGTCCGAGGCGGACCATGCGAAGGCATCCAGGTGGCGCGAAATCACTTCTGCCACCCCTTCCTGTTCTTCCGGGCTCAGCAAACTTCCTAACTTGAATGTCTTGCCGCCAATCTCCCTTTCTACGGCGTTAGCCGCTGGCGGTTCCCTGCTATCATCCTCGACGGGCGCCGCCTCTTCCACGGGCGCCGCGTCGTCAAGGCCTTCCTCCATGTGTGCATCTGTTTCTGGCGTCGCCCTCGCGGGTGCAGCCTCGCTAGGCGTCGGCGCAGCGGGCGTCGCCTCAATCATCGTCGCATCTGCACACGACGGTCGTCGTACACCATGAACACGCCTCTCTTTGTTTTCAGGCTGTTCTCATAGCATTTTCTTGCTTCCTCCTGATCTGACTTGATGACTATCACCTTGCCACTGAGGTCTGGAAGCTTCATCTTCATGTGGCGTGTAGAGGCCACTGCGTTCAACCGGTTCAACCCCGGCCTGCCCAACAAGATGTTGTAAGCGGAGCTGGCGTTCACGACCAAGTACCGGATACTTTTGGTACGCGAGGCCTCTCCGCCTGTGAACGTGGTCCTCAATTCCAGGTATCCTCGGACTTCAACCTGGTTGTCCGCAAACCCATACAAGCACCCTGTGTAGGGCCTCAGTAGGTCGGGGGATAATCGCAACTTATTGAATGTCGACCAGAACATGACGTCTGCTGAACTCCCCTGGTCGACAAGTACTCTGTGCACCTTTCTTCCCGCCGTGACAACTGAGATGACCACGGGGTCATTGTCATGCGGCACCACGTCTCTGAGGTCCCCTCTCGTGAATACGATGTCCGACTCCCACGACGCAGTTGAGAGTCTTTCTTCTCTCGAGTTAACCCCCTTGCGTATTTCTTCCGTTGGGAGGCGGTGGGACCTCCGCCGGAAAATCCTCCAGCTATGGTATGGACCTCACCGAGAACCGGCGTCTCGTGTGCTGGTTCTTCGGCAGCGGCGGCAGGGTGGCGGTCGTGGTGGGCTCCGCGACATAGTCCTTCAAAAACCCAGTTCTCACCAGCTCATCTAGCTGGTAGCCCAACGACAAGCAGTTATCAATGTGGTGCCCAAAAGCCTCGTGGAACTCGCACCAAGAGTCTTTGCGAGGCCCTAACACCTTGTCAGTTTTCGCCGGTCGCCTCAGCCTCTCAGCTATATTAGGCACGGCGATCAAGTCCTTCAGCTCCACCACGAAGTTGTACCTCGCCGGTCTCGCTCTTTCTCTGGCCGGGCGATCGCCTCCCGCTGGACCCCGGGGCTGGGGCTTTCTGGCCTCGTAAGGGCGTCTCGCATCTGGCTTCTTTCTTCCCGTCGTGGTCTCATTGACCCTGACGGGTTGAGCTCGCGCCGGTCCCCTCGGGCGTGAGGGTACGACGCTGGTGCGCTTCACGCACACTCCCCTTCGGAAGCAATATGTTCTACCGCCCGACGCCGTAGCTCAGCGAAAGTCCTAGGGCGGTTGCGAATGATGGATTCTCCAAAAGGACTAGGGCATACGCCTTTCACGAACGCGTACACGATCATAGGCTCCTCTGTCGTACCGACCTTCACGACCTGGGCCGCGAATCGATTGATGTATTCCTTCAGGGTCTCCCCTTCATACTGCTTCACATCAAACAAATCGTAGGAGACTGGCGGCGGGGCCTTCTTTGCTAAGTATTGTTCCCTGAACAATCGTGACAATTGGCGGAAAGATGTGATATGACCGTCCGGGAGGCTGATGAACCAGTCCATAGCCATCCCAGTCAGAGTGCTCATAAAGAGCTTGCACTTGGCAGCGTCAGAACCGCCTACCAGGACCATCTGTGTGTGAAATGCAGCAAGGTGCGTTTCCGGGTCCTCCATCCCGGTGAAGATCACTTTGGGCCCGCGAACGTGTTCGGGATCACTTGGTGGGGAAGGTTCTCCATCTCGTCATGTCCATGCCGCCCCCAATCATTTCTCAGGACCTGCGCAACTCCCCATTTACGCGGTGGAGCTCTTCATTCCTCTCATGCGAGGCATCGAGATCTGCCTGCATGCGTTCCTTTTCCCAGTTTTGACTCCGCCATATCCTGCTGCAGCCCCCACATTATCTCCAGGACCTGTTGCATGGATAGTTCTGCTGGGCTGCGCGTGCTGTACCTCGTCTGGTGGGGGCCATTGTTACTCCAACTCTCCAGCGTTTACTGTAACTTGGTAGATTTCTCGAACTTGTTGATGGGACTGATGTTTTATATCGGCCCCACGGTGGGTGCAAATGTTTTCGTTCGGACGCTCAAGTCAGCCAGCAAGAAACACCAAAACTGGGCACCTCCGTATCTGAGCACCGCGTATGGCACTCTGAAGGTGGTTAAAAGAACTGTGTATGTGTGTGTATTCTCGCTCTGGCAAACAACCTCTTTCCAGTCCCTTGTGCGTAGCCCTACGACTTCGAGCAAGCAACTGGAGTGTATTCTGGGAAATTTGCCAAAACGTCCAACCCCGTTTCCAACATTCTCTCTGCTATTTAAACTGCCCAAGCATTTAAGCGCCTTAAAGCGTTTTTAATCACAAATGTAACACGCCAATAAGCGTCTAATTAGAAAACGTAGCGCATTTAAGACGTTGAAACGCTTGGGAGCCATTACAGTACTGAACGCTCGAACGGAAACTGTATTGATGACTTTAATTACCTGGCACCTGACTAAAGGGTGTTTCTATTCTGACCTGGCCGTCGTACACGTGGAGGGCCTCACGACGCCATGACCCCATCTGGGGGCGTTTTCTACGTGTGAGTCCTCTGCCTGGGAGTGCTACTGCGCTAGGGGTGACTTTTTTGGGTGCTAACTCCTGCCCCCAATCATCTAGTCACTCATTTGAGAGCGTATCTGCCTTCCTCTTGTACCCTGCACCGGCTGCCTGGGCGTGACCTTCCTCTTGAGTCGTATCTGTCCCAAGGCGTCTCTGGGGCGGCAGGGGTACTTCACGAGTCAGGCTGCCCTACACTGGTGTTGTTATATGGCCTTGAAGCCACCTTTCTCTCCTCTTTATTACTGTTCCCTGGTTATCCAGGGTTTGGGGCTTCCACGGCGTCGCCCCTCCATGGTCTTTCCTACCCATGGGCATTGGGAGCAGCGCTGTGGTCACCTTGCCCTTGTGCCATTCCATCTTGGCGATGCCTTGCTAGGCGACGCCCTACTAGGCGACGCCTTACCTGGGCGACGCTTTACGTTGACTTTGACCTTTACGTTGACTTTGACCTTGACTTTGTCAACGCCCGGCTACGGGACGGTACAGGACTTAAAAACTTAATTTGTGCCTCCAATCGCCGAGTGGCGATGAGGACTTAAAACTTGACTTGTGCCTCCAATCGCCAAGCAGCGATGAGGACTTAAAACTTAACCTTTACCTCCGATCGCCAACTGGCGTTGAGGGCTTAAAACTTTATACTTTTGCCTCCGATCGCGAGGTGGCGATGAGGTCTTAAAACTTTGGACTGAATGCATGCGATCTGAATCTGCCCTAAATTACACAAGGACGACAAAGTATTTTCTTCGAAAACTTAAAATGACAATCATGCAAACTCAATAACTGGGAAACTTCGATAAATTGGATTTTAACTTATGATGAACATACCTGTTATCTTGCTCTAAACTTGACTTCTGATTGATTATCTGGCTGCAACGCCTACTTCTGGCGATGCTTTGTTCTAGTGATACCTGTTCTTGGTATCGCTATCTCGGCGACGCCTTGTCTTGGCAATGCCTTGTTCTGGCGACGCCATCTTGGTTCTCTTCTTTGATCTTTGATTTTACATGGAAGGAAAAAACTAAGGCAAATGTATCTTAATCTTTCTCGCCTACACCCGCTCACGGCGAGGAAGGTCTTTTTAAACTCTTCTCGCCTACACTCGCTTACGGCGAGGAAGGTCTTTCTCAACTTTTCTCGCCTACACTCGCTTACGGCGAGGAAGGTCTTTCCAAACTCTTCTCGCCGGCGCTCGCTCACGGCGAGGAGGACTAAAAACTTCACACTTGTGCCTCCGATCGCCATATGGCGATGCGGACTTAAAACATTATGCTTTAAAACCTTGTACTGAATGCATAACATCATCTTTAAACTGTTGCCTTAAATCTCATAAAAGCGATAAGGTCTTTTTTTCTGAAAACTTAAAACGATAAGCATGCGAACTTAAATAACTTGGAACTTTGATAAAACTGTTTTTAACTGAAACTACTTCTTAAAGAGTGCCCCTTGAAAAACTGCTTTAACTGAAACTACTTCTAATTATTACCTTGGCGATCTAGTCTTGTGTCTCGCCGTCTAAAGTTTTCCCCAGCTTAAACATCTTGCCGTTGATCTTCTTCTCAAGCCATCCTCGACTGGATGAGGCTCTTCTCGTTGGTTAAACTCCATGGTAGACTTTAGCCTTCTATCTCCGTGCGAGAATCGTATTTCCTTGATCAAGAAACCTCTCACCTGCAAAGACAAAGGGGCAAACCAAAACGGTGGCGAGCGGCAACTTGAGAGTCGCTACGGACCTGTTCAAAGGCTCGAACCACAACGGTGGCGAGCTGCGATCAAAGGGTGCCCATGTCCAGATTGTCTCTGAGCCAAGGGTCGGTGCCATGAGTCGTAATGTACCTGTTAGAGGAGTTGTCCTGATGGCTTGACTTTTCACCGACAGGCTTCGTCGTCCAACACTTCTATGACCCTGCATGGTGTAAAGTTTGATGTTGTTTCTGCCCTTTACCGTCGAGCTACGGTAGACATAATAATTTGTCATTCTCGACACACGAGTTCTGCAAAATTTGTCAAGTTGATCTTTTTTGCATGTTGTAGATCGTGAACTAGTACACCAGGTAAGTTCCCAGGAAAGAGAGGTGGGTCACCAACGGACATGCTTAAATACCAAGTCTTTCCTCGCCAGAACTTTCCTAGACATGTACTTTTTCACTACTATGCTCTATGACCAGCAACAAGAATAACTTCTCTACTGTGAGAGATCATGATCATGATAACAATATCACAACAAATTTAAATGATAATTAATCGTTCACGTCATCTTCAGAATAACATGATAAAAATAATAATATTTATCTTTGGGAATAACATTACAACAGATAAAATATTTATTTATCTTTATTTCCAGAATAATATCACAATATCTTAATAATAATATCACAACAGATAAAATATCTTTATCTTTTATCTCGCATAATATCACAAAGTAATATATCTTTTTATCTCTGATCTCCAGCATAATATCACAATAGATAAAATATCCTTTTATCTCTTATCTCCAAAATAATATTCAACAAATAAATATTTATTATCTTTTATCACCAAATAATATCTCAACAGATAAAATATTTCTTTATCTTTTCTAAAATAATATATTTCTTTATCTTTTATCTCTAGAATAATATATTCTTTATCTTTTATCTCTAGAATAATATATTTCTTTATCTTTTATCTCTAGAATAATATCACACAAATAAATATTTCTTTATCTTTTATCTCTAGAACAATATATTTCTTTATCTTTATCTCTAGAATAATATATTTCTTTATCTTTTATCTCTAGAATAATATATTTCTTTATCTTTTATCTCTAGAATAATATCACACAGATAAAATATTTCTTTATCTTTTATCTCCAAAATAATATCTCAACAGATAAAATATCTCTTTATCTTTTATATTTCTTTATCTTTTCTAAAATAATATATTTCTTTATCTTTTATTTCTAGAATAATATGTTTTTTTATCTTTTATCTCTAAAATTTCTTTATCTTTTATCTCTAGATTATCTTTTACCTTTGGAATAATATCACAACAGATAAAATATTCCATTATCTTTTATCTTCATAATAATACCATAAAAATATAATATCACAACAAATAAAATATTCCATTATCTTTTATCTTCATAATAATATCATAACAAATATAATATCACAACAAATAAAACATTTCTTTATCTTTTATCTATAGTAATATCACAACAAATATAATATCACAACAAATAAACTATTTATTTATCTTTTATCTTCATAATATCATAACAAATATAATATCACAACAAATAAAATATTTCTTTATCTTTATCTATAGTAATATCACAACATATAATATCACAACGAATAAAATATTCCATTATCTTTTATCTTCATAATAATACCATAACAAATATAATATCACAACAAATAAAATATTTCATTATCTTTTATTTCATAATAATATCATAACAAATATATATCACAACAAATAAAATATTTCTTTATCTTTTATCTATTGTAATATCACAACAAATATAATATCACAACAAATAAAATATTTATTTATCTTTTATCTCTAGATTATCTTTTATCTTTGGAATAATATCGCAACAGATAAAATATTTTTTTATCTTTGTTACCTTTTCTAGGCTGACCAACATCTGAGTTGAGCTCACGACTCACCTCTTGTGCCCAATCACTGATGACCTCCCCGAACCCTTGGGTCGAGCTGACGGGCTCTCCTGCATGGCGCTCATGCCCCTGTCTTACCTGGCACTAGGTAACCATTTACTCACGGGGCGGCTATACTCGAGTGGTTGCACTGGCACCGAGCTAGGTTGACTTTATTGTGTTGTGCCTTAAACAAATCAACAAACAGAAAACAGATTAATTCCACAGAGCGCCTATGCTCGTACTTATACCGAGCTAGGTCAACTTATCATGTGCCAATTCAGATAAATCAACAAAGTTAAACGCATCATCTTCCAAGAACAGATTTAACACACATTGTTCAAAGAGAAAGCATTAAGCACGAATATCTTAGCTGAAATACAACTAAGGTTTGCCACATTCCACGCTCAAGGAATGGCCTTAACTGGTCAGCCTTGGCTTCTTCATTCACTGATTGGAGGGCTTCTCCACGATTTGTTGTCTGGTCATCTCTTCGCTCCTAGTGCGTGCGGGTCTCATGTTCGTGGTTTCTGGAAGCCCCCATTGACTATCTGCGATTTGAGGGCTGAAACTAGGTTGGAAACTGTAACTGGAACTTTGTGTGGTGGGACTGATGTTTTATATTGGGCCCCACGGTGGGCGCCAAATGTTCCGGCCGGTTGACCTGGATCGTCTTTATGAGTGGCTTGTTCCCACGAGCTAGAGCACCTTCGTTCTGCCTCGTCTGTGTGTACCTGAAAAAGAAGAACAAAGGGGCACCCTCGCGGCCGTTTGCACTCCGACGCTCAAGTCAGCTAGCGAGAAACACCAAAGTGACTAAAGACTGTATGATCATCTCAATAACTGGAACTGTGTTGCCCTAATTGCCTTGTGCTCACAGCTGGGTGTGCCGTCAAGAACAACTAGGGTTTAGTGCTCTGTATAACTATGAAAGCGTACCTTACTAGGGCTCTTCGTGCCCTTTATATAGGTGAAAAACTAGGGTTTACCTCTGCGTTGCTTGCTATTATCTAGGGTTCCTTGGAGAAGGTCCTTGCGCCGCTATCTTTAGGATCTTAGCGTATCTGGTCCATGGACTTCCCTTATTTGGAGTGCAATGTATAACCTTGCGGCCACTTGGGCTTTAACTTAAGCGTTGTATCTCTCACGCCATCATACTCGTGGGTGCCCTAACTAATCACACGTCATGCATGCAGCCTTCCCTGGATATCTTTAATGAGCACGTGGGCATTGCCACGTGCCCCTTTGACTCGATCATTTATTCTGTGCGGAGGGTCCCACAGTGCCGCCACCCAACTTTAGGGCGATGTCTTACTTTTGAGCGATGTCTACACTCGGCGACGCTTACTTCTGCGCGATGCTTCTCTTGGGCGATGGGCGATGATCCATCTTGGCGGTGACACATCTCGGCGATAACCGATTATTTATACTGCAGAACGCCGCTTCTACATACGGCGACTACGTTGATTTCTTGACCACCTACCTTTCTCTTGTCCACGTCATCACACCCGATGACCTGCTCAGTACATTCTTTAAAGAAAGTGTTTCACAAAGCCATCAAGGTAGAATTATATCTTTTGAAAAAAACTTTCAAAAATACTCATGATGATGATTTCTACAACTCTTTTAGGAAGGATGCAAACAAAATTTCTACTCAAATTTCTCCTTCCAATTTTTCCAAACAAACCATGTTTCCAAAAAAGTTTCTAGTACAAATCTTTCTACTCCTAAGTCCCCTACCAAAACTTCAAATATCAAATGTTTTAAATGTTTAGGTTTTGGGCACATAGCTCTTCATTGTCCACAAAAGCAAATCTTAATAATAAACAAGGTAAAACAAGACCTAACTCACCCACCTACCACAAGTAAAAATGAAAAAGACAAAGAAGGCCAAGTTGACATGGGTCTTATCCTTCCACATCCAAGGTGTTTTCCTTCCTTATCTTTTTCATTACCAAAGGTTCTTACTTCACCACCATCTTGGTTAAAAAATGTTAGGGATGATTTGTTCATACTCCTGTACCGCCCTGGTAGTCGCAAGTAATGACGTGGCATCAAGCTACGGTATAGGCGTGTTGACGAGACGCCAGGTTGGCAGAAGGAAGGAAGTCGGGGGGCTCGTGAAGTCGCCAGTTATTAAGTTGGTGTGCTCCGATCTCCAGCACACCAGAACCGGCGGTCACCGGGTTAAAGATGAAGTCGCCAGATGTAAACTCAGGCGACCAAGTGATTAGAGATCGCCGGAGCAAGCACATCGCCGAAGATGAAGGTGGTGCAGATTATGAAGGCGGCCGGCGAGACCACAGGGAAGGTGTGTACGAAGGCACCCTAGCTCGCCAATCCAGTAGAGATCGCACTCCAGGACAGCTATGCACTGAGTAGTATCATGCATAAGTAACTTAGCCAAAGGAGAGTCAGAAGCAGCGCCCAAGTCAAGGAGGCTCCAGATGATGGCACGTGTACGACTGGATGCGAGCCACGTGTCCAGGTGTGTAACTGCCAGGAGAAAGAAAGTGCCCAAGTATATAAGGGTTTCCCAACGAACTTCTAAGGTACGCACGTTCAAGATTGTCTTCTTTACGCTTGCGAGTTCTTGAATATACTGAGAGAGAACTGGTTCACGGTTCCTTGAGAGTTCTTGAGTGTTACTCTTAGTATTTGGTGGTTCAGGTCAACTGACTGGGCGTTGGAGTGCGATCGGCCGCAGCGGCGCCGCTCTGTTCTTTTGCAGGTTCTTGAGGTGGAATCGTGACGAAGGACGGAGGTTGAAGCGGCACACACGTCGATCCAAGTTTGACGAGGCCAGCTCAACGTTCTGGTCAACAGGCAGGATCATCAGGCGCCACCGTGGGGCCGTGTAAAACCTGTTCCCATCCACAGCGTGAGTTCTTGGAGGTTCTTGTAGTTTTCTGTGTGGTTGTGTGCTGGTGCAACCATTGTTCGCTGTTCATCTGAATTTGTTCGGTATTTTCGTGCTTTCCACGTTCGTTGGATTTTTGTTCGGTGAGGTGAAGTTTTCTGCTGATTGCACGAGTTTGTTCGGTGAGATTGAGTTCTTTGGCTTGTTTGGTTTTTTCGTGAAGAAGCGGTGGTTTCTGGTGGAGTCGCAGGTTTCTGTGGAGAGTTTTCTGTGTTCTTGAGTTTCTTTCGGAGTTTCGCGCAGTTTTGACCGATTGATCGCCGAATCGATCGTCGCTGAAGGAAGTGTTGTTCGTTGCACTCTGTGATTCGTCAAGTTTCATGAGAAAAATGAGAAGCAACCGTTCAAGTCCAGTTGCGCCCGTTGCTGCGCTGAAGGCGCCGGCGCCATGACCATGGTGCAGATGGTGGAGATTATGCGTTCGTTGCAGGCAACTGTAGAAGCCTCGCGTATAGAGCAGGCGAGAATGCATGAGGACCCTGGTCGCCTCTCGGGCCAGGAATGATGAGCTTAGCAAAGTGACTGAAGAGCTGCGTCAAGCTCTCAGGAGCAGCGAGGGTGTCCTATTGCTGAAGAAGGTCGCGCCGTCAACGCCGCCTCGTGTTTTTTCCTATGCCCTTCGCTCAGGCGATTACTGACACGCCTATCCTGCGAGTGTGGTACCTGTTAAGGGCTATTTTTACAGGCATGGAGGATCTGGGGCTCATCTCACCACGTTCCATACGCAGATGATGCTGTCAGGAGGATCAGACGCCGTGTACTGCAAGATGTTCGTGAGCACACTCCAGGGAACGGCGCTGGAATGGTTTGTGAGCCTGCCTAACAGGTCACATAACCAACTTCCAACAGTTTTTCTAAGATTTTCGTCGAGCAGTACATCGTGAATAAGGCACCCCAGGGTGTCTTACGATTTGTTTGATATAAGGCAATATCAGGGAGAGTCCCTCAGGGACTACTTGAATCGCTTTGGGGCGCAGATGGTCAGATCGCCGGCCAAAGATGAGAAATGCTGGTCTACGCATTTAAGAAGGGCGTGCTGCCGGGACCATTCTGCGAGGCATTGATCAGGGCTCACCCCGCCACGTTTGCTGAGGTTAGGCGACTTGCGGTGGCCCACATCGCCGACGAGAGTGAAGTCGCCGAGAAGAGAGGAAGCGTGGCTCCCGCTAGGCCACGCGCCCAGACCAGGATCCAGCCACAGAGGGTGCTGGAGACAGCGGCGGCCAGAAGGGATCAGAGGACTCGCCATCCTTATGATCCAAGGAAGAACAAGGGCAGGGCCAAGGACGCCAGCAACCAGCACGCCGGGAATACAATCGCCCGCCTAAGCACAAGTTTGTCATGGGATTGGCGGACCTGATCGCCATTCCCAATCATCTAGGTTGAAAGCGCCCGAGAAGGTGGCGACAAGGTGCTGGGACCAAAGCCAGACGCCTGGTGTGAGTTTCACCAGGGCTTTGGCCACACCGTGGATTCGTGCTTGGCTTTAGGATACCAGCTCGACGATCTGGTTAAGAGCGGGTTCCTAAATGACTATTTGCTGGATAGAAGGACGGGGGGCGCGAGCTCCCAACCAGCAGGTGGAGAGCTCAGCAGCACGAGATGCCTACGCACGGGGAAATCCACACCATTGCAGGGGGTTTCTCAGGGGTGGATGCACCGCATCACAGAGGAAGAGGTACGCGAGGTCTGTGATGACGGTGGATATGTTTGAAGACCACTCGCCGGAAGTGGACATTACGTTCACCAAGCAAGATCTTCGGGACGTTGTGCCTCATGACAACGATCCCATAGTCATCTCGTTGATCACAGCAGGAAGAAAGGTCCACAGGGTTCTGGTGGACCAAGGAAGCTCGGCAGACGTGATGTTCTGGCCGACTTTCACGCAGTTGGAGCTGCCCCTTGACCAGCTGAGGCCCTATGGAGGGTGTTTGTATGGTTTCGCTGGTGACCAGGTGGAGGTCAGGGGGTACATAGAGTTGAGGACTACGTTTACAGATGAGGCGGGTTCGAGAACAGAAAAATCAAATACCTTGTTGTAAACGCTCCTTCAGCATACAACATCCTGTTGGGAAGACCCACGCTCAACAGGATAGGCGCTATACCGTCGACCCGGCACATGAAGGTGAAGTTGCCGTCTATGGAGGGGGTGGTGATCACCATCAAATCCGATCAGAAAGAAGCGAAGAAGTGCTATGAGAATAGCCTGAAAAACAAAAGATCGGTGAGTTACGTAACAACCACCCCGC
>NW_027174327.1:0-13700 GCF_000499845.2 Phaseolus vulgaris | reverse complement strand
GTAGGAAAATCAGTGGATCAATCAAAATACAGGGGGTTAATTGGTTCTTTTTATATTATCTATAGCAAGCCTGCTATTATGTTTGTTGTATGTTTATTCTGTCAGATATCACTCAAATCCAAAGGAATCACACTACAATGCAGCCAAAAGAATCCTGATATACTTGCAAGGAACCAAAAATGTTGCACTATGGTATCCAAACAATGTTTCCTTGAATTTAACTAGATTTTCAGATTCAGACTTTGCAGGTTGCAAGATGGACAGGAAAAGCACAAGTGGAACTTTCCATATGCTTGGTTGGATCAAGTCTAATTTCTTGTTATTGCAAGAAACAATCATGTGTTGCTCTTTCTACAGCAGAGGTTGAATACATAGCAACTGGAAGTTGTTGTGCTCAAACTCTATGGCTAAGGCAACAACTAAGTGACTTTAGAATTCTCTTAAACAAAATACTTATTCACTGTGATAACACTAGTGCCATAAATTTGTCTAAGAGTCTTGTTATGCATTCTAGAACTAAACATATTGAAATTAGACATCATATTCTAAGAGAACATATAGCTAATGGAACATGTGATATCAAATTCATTGGTACTGAATTGCAATTGGCTGACTTGTATACTAACCTCTTGCTAAAGATATATTTTACTTTATGCTAAATGAATTGGGAATTATTAGCATAAATTGTCCACTGCAGTAAAGAGTTAAATCTGTTGTTTCTTTAACGTGTTGATTTTCTGTTTTAGAATCACAGTTATGATTCAGAAAGAGAAATAATTATTTCTCTCTTTGACCATTGACTGCTTTTATGGTTATTTCTCACTCCTAGAGGTAGCAATCATGTTGTTCTTCACAAGGAAGACTTGATATTTCTTTACTGCATAATGGATCAAATCAAGGTAAATTGGGTGAGTACTATGGTGGAACATATGCTCAAATAAAAAAGGTTCCCTGTTTATCTCTTTCAATCTGCAATATTTGTATCCAAACTGTTCCGTCCGGTTGACCGGGACGTCTTCGTGCGCGACCTCAACCGTCAGCTAGGGACTCCTTCCACTGATTGCCTGTGTATTCCTGCAAAAAAGAGGACAAAGAGGCGCCCTAGCAGCCGTTTGCACTCCGACGCTCAAGTCAGCCAGCAAGAAACACCAAAACTGTTCACCTCCGTCTCTGAGCACCGCGTATGGCACTCTGAAGGTGGTAAAAATAACTGTGTATTGTGTGTCTGTGTTCTTTCTCTCAGGCAAAAATATTCCCCAGTCCCTTGTTCGTAACTGTTGAAGCACGAGCAAGCAACTAGAGAGCTCTGGTAAATTTGCAGAAAGTTCCAACCCCGTTTCCAACATTCCCCGCGCTATTTAAACCTCCCAAGCATTTAAAGCGCCTTAAAGCGCTTTTAATCACAAACGTAACGCACTCATTAAAGCGCTTAATTAGAAAACGTAGCGCATTTAAGACGTTGAAACGCTTGGGAGCCATCATAGTACCTGAACGCTTGAAACGGAAACTGTATTGAATGACTTTAATTACCTGGCACCTGACTAGAGGGTGTTTCTATTCTGACATGGCTGTCGTACACGTGGAGGGCCTCACGACACCATGACCCCATCTGGGGGCGTTTCTGCCATCTGGGGACGATTCTACGTGTGAGTCCTCCTGCTTAGGAGTGCTACTGCGCTAGGGGTGACTTTTTGGGTGCCAACTCATGCCCCCAATTATCTAGTCACTTACTTTGAGAGCGTATCTGCCTTCCTCTCGTACCCTGCACCCGGTTATCCTGGGCGTGACCTTCCTCTTGGGTCGTATCTGTCCCGAGGGCGTCTCTAGGGCGGCAAGGGTACCTCACGAGTCAGGCTGCCCTACACTGATGCTTTCACTATGGCCTTGAAGCCACCTTTTCCTTCTCTTTATCGCTGCCCCGTGCTATCGGGACCTGAGGCCTTCCCACGGCGTCGCTCCTTCCATGATCTTTCCTACCCATGGGTATCGGGGAACCACATCATGATTGCCTTGTTTCAGCACTGTTTGATCTGGCGACGCCCTGGTTGGGCGACGCCTTCACCTAGGCGACGCCTTTCCTTGGCGACGCTTCCTCTTGGCGTCTCTCCACCTGGGCAACGCCCGGATACGGGACGGTACACAAGCCCCCCAGTCTTAAGCCGAAGACTTGTCTTCAGCGCAAAGACTAAAGCCTCGCCCACGCCGTCCACGTGCCCTCCTGATGACGTGTCATTCTCTGCTGACTCAACAATTCTTCGAATTATTGACGTGACACTTTCTGAACCACAGGGGTATTCTTAATGGCTGATTGGACATCCCTGAAATGGGAAAAATAATGTCCTTTGAGGCTGCGCTTAATCGCGTGCCACGTGGCTCATCGTGCGGTCGTCTTTAAGAACCTTTTTACGCTCCCCTTGAGCGCTTAATCTTGCAACACGTGGCATCATCACACTGTTATCATTTGTTGTCCCTCACGCTTCTCGTAATGTTTAAGTTACCCAAACCCCGCTTGCCACTACTGTTACATCCACTTTCTCTGCCCTTTCTCACTGTTCATCTTCTCTGAATCCCTTCTCTCGCGACCCCTGCTCATTCGTGCTTCCGCTCTCCACGCCCTTCAGCCCCCAAAGGTACGGTTTTCCCCCTCCTTGATGATTCTCTTCACTGTATGAACTGCCTGGGACTGTCCATATTACTGCATTTCTTTGGATATCGTTTGTATGCTTCTTCATTCCTCTCGTTCCTCTTTTCTCTCGTGTGGGTAGGGTTTTTCTAGGATTCTTCCATTTTTCCCCTTTTCTTCTCCCAACCCTTTTCCTTTGAACCCTTTCTTTCTCTTTTGATCTTCAGCTTTGGCATCGATGGCGAAAACTAAGACCACCGCGCCTCCCCCTCCCCTAAGTCTTATTATAAGGGCGAATACGACTAGGCTCCCGACGAACTTCTGGACGAATGCTCCCTCCTAAACTCTGTTGAGGACGTGGAGGCTCACAGGGGGGACCCTGCGCTTTATAACTTCAACGCCTTTCACAAAAGTCACGACTCCCAAGTCCTGGTATGCCGGGCGCGACCTGGGATGCCCGTTTGTGCGGACTCCAGAGAGATTGGGGGAACTCCCTTCTTCTTCCTCTATCAAATGGTGCTCAAGAGGGTGGGCCTGCGTCTGCCCCTTACTTCTTTCGAAAAAGAGCTGCTTACAGAGATAAACACTGCTCCCCCCAGCTCCACCCCAACAGTTGGGCTTTCGTGAGGGGGGTTCCAAATTCTCTGCGGCTATCTAGGTGTTCCCTCTTCTGTAGACGTTTTTCTTCACTTTTTCGAGGTGAAGAAACAGGGGAAGAGCCTATGGATGAGCTTTTCTGGCATCGCCGGGCGCATCATTCTTACGCTCTTCCAAAATTCGTTCAAAGGATGGAATTCAAGGTACGTGCGACCAAGCGCGATCCTACCATCTTAGAGGGCTTTCCCCTATACTGGACGGACAAGCCCATAACCATGAAGGCCTTGGCTTTGGATGAGCTTACCCCCTCCGACCGGGATGTGTGCAAAGCTTTGGCAGGACTGGGGGTAGTCTTCGATACCGCCAAACTCATCGCGAACGAGTTCAACGCCCATGGGCTTTCTACCTAATTTGGTATCTGCCCTTTATTGTTTATGATACATTAGTTGTTGTGGTTATCTGCGTGTGTTTGGCCATAGAATTCCCTTCTGCTTCTCTGAACCACCTTTACTCTACTATTTTCGCTGTCGGCAGGTTCAGTGATGAATTCCCTCGAGGCGGCCTGGCTCTTGCCAATTTTTAAAGAAGGAAAATCTACCAAAGAAGGTGGGGGACGTCCGTCGGCTCCGACGCCCACCGGCGCTCCCTGCCGACCCTCCACCCGCCTTCTCCCTCCATGTGCGGTTCCATTAGCCATGGCGTCAACCCCTGCTTCAGCACGCCCTAACAAAGGAAAAGGGTGTTGATAGTAATTCTGACAGCGAAGACTCGGGTACTGCCCTGGTTTCCCATAAGAGGAGGGCTACGGGCCCTCCTGCTTCACCCGCCGGCGCCCCGGTGATGGGAACTCTCTCAGGGACGATCCTCCTAGTGCACACACCGGCCACCTCCGCCACCCACGAGGAACGAAGGAAAGGATGACTTGGTTCCCCCTTCGCCGTTGCCCGCATGGACGCAGCTGAGGCCTCGGGCTCCGCCCTCCTATCAGTCCCTGGCTCGACTTCTCGCAAACCCCGGATTCCTCGCCCCATTCATAGGGAGTTGACGGCAGGGCTTTACCGAAGGAATGTCCGGACTGATCCTCAAAAAGGGGGAGGCATGCTTATTATATGGGGGCATTCCTGGCGGTGGCAATCAAGTGGCGCACTCAGGCTTCGAAATGCTATCAAAGGGAGGGAGGCCCTCCGCAAGCTGAACAAGAGGTGGGGGCGTTGAAGGAGGAAAAACAGAACTGGGGACTCAAGGAGGAAGCTTCCCAGTCTCTTCTAAAATGGCCCATGAGGGCAGGGAGGGAGCTGAGGCGTACGCGCGAGAACTGGAACAGGCGCATGCAGCTCAACTAGCCCAGCTCACCTCCTACCAAATCCAGAACATTGGCCTTCAGGAGGCGGCTCTTACATCCGAAGTGCAGCGAAGAAAACTTGAAGAGTTGGATGCTGCTTGGAGGCAGAAGCTAGGAGAGAGAGAGGACGCCTTGGCTGCGAAGGTTGAAGCCTTGAACCTTCTCCAAGCCGAGGCTAACAAGCTCCGCGTGGAGAAGGAATTTCTGGAGAAGCAACTGACATCCAAGGACTCTAGGATTACGGAACTAGAGGGAGAGGTCCAAGAACTGACTGGGGAGATGGCGGGGGTGTTTGAAGAGGGTTTCCAAGAGGCTCTGACCCAGGCGTCCTGCGAGAACCCTGGCATCAATATTTCGAACTGCGACCCACACACCATGTCGTCGACGGGAAGGTCGTGCCCATGGACTTGACTGAACCGCTGTCCTCACCCGCCACCTCTACTTTCAAGCTTAATTTCTTTATACTTTACCTTTACTTTTGCCTTTCTCTGTTAAACTTGTAATTCTTTGGACCATTCATACTCTTGCTACAAATTTGGGTGTTCGTATGACTGCTTTTGTGCCTTCGCGATATAAAATTCTGCTTATGTGATCTTATCATCGCTCTTTGCCTTCGCGTGCTTCGGTTGTTTTGTTTGTATTATACTCGCTTCTTTCGCTTCATGGGGCGGCCTTGTATGACCGTGAAAAGGTCGCGTGCCAACCCTCACACCCATGGAGTGGCTCACCTAGTGACGCCGTATCGTCCACGAGGTGTTTCTAACACCGAAACGGTTCTCTCCTTGATTCTTAGCCCCCGGCGCCCACGCCTAAGGAGAGGCCTGCTACAGCAGCGTATCGTCCCCGGGTGTCTAAAACGTCGAGTGCTTTGGGGGGGTCGTTCCCTCTATGGTCTTTCCTTCCCATAGGTATCGGGGAACACCTGCCAGCAATTCGCTAGCGTTTGGCGATCTTATCTCCCTCCACAGTCTTTCCTACCCGTGGGTATCGGGGAGATAACGCAGCAACTAACTTTGCCCCCTTCAATCTCGTCTCCCTCCACAGTCTTTCCTACCTGTGGTATCGGGGAGACGATCCTGCTGATATTTGGGTTGGCGACGCCCGCGACGTCTCATGCCGGCGTCGTCCTTTATGTCATTCCAGGCGACGCCTCGGGCGTCTTATGCTAGTGTCGCCTCGGGCGTCGTCCCTAACTAGACATTGACTTTGACCTTGGGCTTGGTCGATGCCTGGGGGCGGAAGAGCTCAAGGCCCTTCCCGTATCTTCCACGAGGCGCTCCCTGTATAGCTGATGGGACATCCAGTCATTCAACCTGCTTACGTGGCGCTTTCTGTATGGCTGATGGGACATCCAGTCATTCGATTTGATCCACGTGGCGCTTTCTGTATGGCTGATGGGACTCGTTCGATTTGATCCTGACTCCTACTGTGCCCCTGATCCCTTTCGACGGCGCATCGTACCATCAGGTATTCTATTGATACAACGTGTTCTGGGCTTAACCAGGGGTGCCAGGGCAACCCTTCCATCTACTGCCACGTGGGTCGATCGTGCGGTGCATCCATTCGCGTCGTTTGGCGCTCTAACCGCTTTATTTAACTCTTCAAACTCTGAAACTATCCTCATCATTTTCCCATTCTCTCATAACCTACTTACGTTCTCTCTTCTTGCACCCTTCCTTCTTGCACCCTTTCTTTCTCACGAAGGGTTGTTCCAGCATTCGCTCCCCGCTCGACTCTTGCATTTCCGGCAGTCCCTACACCCTTGAAATCCCTGATCTTGTTAAAGAATGTCTTCTCATGCTGCTTCGTCCAGGGTCAGTCCCAAGGATTTGTACCCCTGGGCTTCGAGTGAACTTCTTGATGAGTGTTCATGCTTACTCGCTACCAGGGCCATACGGGAGCACAAAGGGGATTCGTGTTCTTATGACCACCGGGCCTTCGCGAGGAGGCACGACGACGACATCGCTGTGCTCCCTTGCACTCTAGGGGAGCCAGTATGTGGAGACGAACGGGCCAACGAAGGGGTCCCTTTCTTTTACTTTTACCAGGTGGTGTTCAAGACCATCGGAGTGCGCCTACCCTTCTCCTGGTTCGAGAAGGAACTGCTGTCGGAGATCAACGTTGCTCCGGCCCAGTTATACCCCAACAGCTGGGCCTTTGTCAAAGCCTTCGACATTCTCTTCGGGTTTTGGGTTGTGCACCCTCGGTTGACCTCTTTCTTCACTTCTTTGAGGTGAAGAGGCAGAGACACAACCTCTGGGTAACTCTCAGTAATGTACCCGGGAGAGTTCTCTTCACACCCTTCCAAAGCTCGTTCTCCGGGTGGAAAGGCCGGTTCTTCAAGATCTGCCGTACTGACCTTGTTCCCGACGCTCTGGATGGGTTTCCGCTGTACTGGGTGAGAGAGACGAGGGCCCTCAAAACCAAACCCTTCAAGAAGCTGGCTCCAAGTGATCAAATAGCTTGCCAGATTCTTGCTGAGGCGGGAGGTTTTGACTCTGCCACTTTGATCAGCCTGGAGTCCAACGCTGGGACTCTCGAAAAGTACATAGGTAAGAGTCGCTGCCCTAGAAACTCCGGCCTTGTTGTTTTCTGTACGTGCATGTCTTGCCTCATGGTCTCTGACACATTTATCTCTCTTGGTGCAGGTTCGAAAATAAACCGAGAAAGGAGGACACGACTTACCGAGCTCTGCGGGCTGGGAAAGGGGCTTCGCCTTCCTCCAGTGCTGATTCTGATGACCACTGAAAAGTGGCTCTTTTGTGACTTGCACGAGTTGTAATATTCGCCCCATTTGGGCTACTTCATTGTATTGAACATTGCTTGTAACACCAACTTTTTCTATATCAATTGATTTTTGCAACGTCACTTTACTCTGCATACATTTCGCATATTGCGCGCTTTCCTTCGCCCTGCTCATCAACGGCCCGCCTCCATCCAGGCGACGCCTTCTTTCTTGACGACGCCTTGACTAGGCGACGCCTTCTTTCTGGCGACGCCTTCTTTCTTGGCGACGCCTTCTTTCTTGGCGACGCCTTCCTTACTTCAAACGGAGAAAGATAAAGGCTAAAAACCAAGGCACTTCTTTTTCTCAAATGGTTTTACCTTTATTAGGGTGACCTCATTAAAAAACCCCCGAGAGGGAAAAAGAGCGTCCCCTTCAACTAAATTGTTACATACTGCTTACATAAGTCAACTGAAATAAAATTTTAAGTTGGCTGCATTCCAACTGCGCGGGATAGGACCTCCATCTAAAGTCTCCAGGTTGTACGAACCGTTGCCCTTAGCCTCAGTAACTCTGAAGGGTCCGGTCCACTTGGGAGACAGCTTATTCTCCAACTCGTATGGGTGAGCTTTCCTCATCACTAGGTCGCCACCTGAAACTGTCGCGGCTTTACCTTAGAGCTATATTGGCCGCTACTCTTCTCTCTCGTCGCTTCAGCTTTTATTCTAGCTTCTTCCCTGGCCTCGTCTAGCAGATCCAGGTTTACCCGCCTCTCTTCATTGGATTCCTCCACCACAAAGTTTTGAAAACGTGGAGCTTCTCATGTATTTCTACTGGAATCATCGCGTCCGACCCGTAACCAAACTGAAAGGCGTCTCCATAGTAGAGGATTGGGGCGTGGTGTGATAGCCCATACGATCCTTGGTACCTCTTCCGCCCACGCCCCTTTGGCTTTCTCTAACCTTCTTTTTAACCCCTCAGCAGAACTCTGTTTGCCGACTCTACTGCCATTGTCTGGGGGTGTTCAACCGATGCGAACACTGTTTATGCCTACCTCAGCACAGATTTCTCAACTGTGACTGGCAATGGGTCCGTTGGTCGATATCCGCCTAGGTACGCCAAAGCGGCACAATGTTCTTCCACACAAATGTTGTACTTTGTGCGCTGTGATTCTGTGCCACGGGCTCGCCTCTATCCACTTGGTGAAGTATTCGATGGCGACGATCAATACTTCATCTGCCTGATTGCCAGTGGGAAAGGGCCCAGGATGTCAATTCCCCATGTATGGAAAGGCCACGGGCTGTATATGGACCGCAACTCTTCTGGCGGCGCCTTGTGCCAGTCGGCGTGCTTTTGGCATTGCCTACACCGCTGGGCGTGCCGTGCGCAGTCCTCTTTCACTGTTGGCCAGAAGAAACCTGCGCGTATTACCTTGGAGGCTAAGGATCTTCCCCCTACGTGGCTTCCGCAGATGCCTTCGTGTAGCTCCGCCATTATCCTGGTGCACTCATCGCCACTGACGCATGTTAGGATAGGGTGAGTGAAACCGTGCCTGAACAGCACCCCATCCACCAAAGTATATCTTGCGGCATTTCTTTTGACTTTTTTACCTCTTCAGGTCCACTGGAGAGCCCCATCCGCCAGGTATCGCTTGTAGGGCGTCATCCAGGTGTCTCCCTGGAAAACACATACCTGCATCTGCTCTTCCTCAGGCACACCCGCGTACATGCTGATGCGGGGCGCCCTCTGCGTATCTGGGTCAAAGAGCAATGACTCCTGGCCTTCCCCTTGATGTATAAATCTGGAGGACATCCACCCTGTTGTCTTCCACGAATCTACGCGGAGCTTTGAGAGTCTCCTGGATCACTGTCCTCTGTCTACCCCCCTTGCCTGAGCTGGCCAGCTTTGCAAGCAGGTCAGCTCTGGCATTCTGCTCCCTCGGGACATGTATCAGCTCAAGAGCGTTGAATGCCCCTTCAACAACTGGACGTATTTCAGATACGCCGCCATCTGTGGGTCCTTCGCCTGGAACTCACCCGACACCTGCCCCGTAATCAACTGGAGTCGCTCTTCACCAGAGGTTCTGTGCGCCCATCTCCTTGGCCAAGGAGCATTCCTGCTATCAGGGCTTCATATTCTGCCTGATTGTTACTTGCCTTGAAGAAAGCGCAGGGCCTGCTCGATCAGTATGCCGTCGGGTCCCTCCAAGACTATTCCCGCACCGCTCCCTTGTTGGTTTGAAGAGCCATCAACCGAGAGCAGCCACTGCGAACTCGCTTCCACCTCTTGCTCACCTCCGGGCGAAAGTTCCGCTATAAAATCTGCGTACACCTGCCCTTTGATGGATCCTCTAGGCTCGTACTGGATGTCGAATTCTGACAGTTCCACGCCCAGCACCATTCTTCCTGCCACATCAGGTTTCTGCAGCACTTTCTGTATAGGGAGGTTGGTCATCACCACCACCGTAAAGCTGTGGAAGTAATGACGGAGCCTCCTAGCAGAGAACACTACCGCCAGCGCCGCCTTCTCTAGTGCTTGGTACCTCGTCTCAGCCCCCTGTAAGGCCTTGCTTACGAAGTAGATGGGCTTCTGACTCTGGTCCTGCTCTTGGACCAACACGGAACTGATGGCCCGCTCCGTTACAGTAAAATATAACCGGAGGGGCACGCCCGCTACCGGCTTGCAGAGGACCGGTGGCGTCGCCAGGTACTCCTTCAGCTTAATGAAAGCCGCTTCGCATTCATCAGTCCATGCAAAGCGACTGTTTCTCTTGAGGCACTGGAAGTACGGGTGCCCCTTCTCTCCTCCGGCGGAAACAAACCTCGAGAGCGCCGCCATCCGCCCTGTCAGCTGTTGCACCTCCTTTACCGACGTCGGGCTCCGCATGGCGATAATAGCCGCACATTTGTCGGGGTTCGCCTCTATCCCCCTCTCGGTGAGCAAAAACCCAAGAACTTACCGGCCTCTACCCCGAAAACACACTTCTCGGGGTTCAACTTGAGGCGGTACTTGGATATTGTGTTGAACAACTCCTCCAGGTCTGCCATGTGCTGCACCCTATTCTGCGACGCCACCACCATGTCGTCTACATAGGCGTACACATTCCTCCCAAGCATTGGCGCCAGGACCTTGTCCATTAGCCTCTGGTACGTGGCGCCCGCATTTTTCAGCCCGAAGGGCATCACCTTATAGCAGTAACTGCATGTCTCAGTCATGAATGCAGTCTTGCTCTCGTCTGGGTGCATCTTGATTTGGTTGTACCCTGAAAAGGCGTCCAGGAAACTTAGCACCTTGCTGCCGGACGCACTGTCTACCAAGGCGTCGATGCTGGGCAGCGGATACGAGTCCTTTGGGCATGCCTTGTTCAGGTCCGTGAAGTCAACACACATCCTCCACTTTCCGTTCGCCTTTTTCACCAAGACGACGTTGGCGAGCCACTCAGGGTACTGAATCTCCCTGATGTGGCCAGCACTCAGCAGCTTCTGCGTTTCGTCTTTCACCACCTGTTGTCGTTCCTCATTGAACTTTCTCCTTCTCTGACGCACGGGGCGGACCGTGGCGTCCATGCTGAGGTGGTGACACAGGAAATCGGGGTCGATGCCTGGCATATCCGAGGCGGACCATGCGAAGGCATCCAGGTGGCGTGAAATCACTTCTGCCACCCCTTCCTGTTCTTCTGGGCTTAGCGAACTTCCTAACTTGAAAGTCTTGCCGCCAATCTCCCTTTCTACGGCGTTAGCCGCAGGCTGCTCCCTGCTATCATCTTCGACGCGCCGCCTCTTGCGCCGCCTCTTCCGGGCGGGCGCCGCCTCTTACGGGCGCCGCGTCGTCAGGGCCTTCCTCCATTGGCATCTGCTTCGGGCATCGCCCTCTCCGCTATGGCCTCTTCAGGCGTCACCCAGCGGGCGTCGCCTCAATCATCGTCGTGTCCGCGCTCGGCGGACGTTCATACACCATGAATACGCCTCTCTCGTTTTCAGGCTGTTTTCATAGCATTTCCTCGCCTCCTCCTGGTCTGACCTGATGACTATCACCTGGCCACTGAGGTCCGGCAGCTTCATCTTCATGTGGCGTGTGGAGGACACCGCGTTCAGACGGTTTAACGCCGGTCTGCCCAGCAAAATATTGTAGGCGGAGTTGGCGTTCACGACCAGGTACCGGATGCTTTCGGTACGGGAGGCCTCTCCGTCTGTGAACGTAGTCCTCAACTCCAGGTACCCCGGACTTCCACCTGGTTATCCCCGAACCCATACAAGCACCCGTATAGGGACTCAACAGATCGGGGGACAGCCGTAACTTATTAAAGGTCGACAGAAACATGACGTCTGCCGAACTTCCTTGGTCGACAAGCACTCTGTGCACCTTCCTTCCGGCTGTGACGACTGAGATGACAACGGGGTCGTTGTCGTGGGGTACCACATCTCGGAGGTCTCTTCTTGTGAACACGATATCGACTCCCACGGCTCCCCGAGAGCCTTCTTCAATCGATTACCCCCCTCGCGTATTTCTTCCGCTGGGAGGCGGTGGGTCCCCGCCGGAAAAACCTCCAGCAATGGTGTGGACCTCGCCAAGCACAGGCATCTCGTGTGCTGGTTCTTCCGCCGGCGGCGGCAAGGTGGCGGTCGTTGTGGGATCTGCGACATAGTCTTTCAAAAACCCAGTCCTCACCAGCTCATCTAGCTGGTAGCCCAACGACAGGCAATTATCAATGTGGTGCCCGAAAGCCTCGTGGAATTCGCACCAAGAGTCTTTAGGGCCCTAACACCTTGTCGGTCTTCGCCGGTCGCCTCAGCCTCTCAGCTATGTTAGGCACGGCGATCAAATCCTTCAACTCAACCACGAAGTTGTACCTCGCCGGTCTCGCTCTTTCTCTGGCGGGGCGATCGCCTCCTGCTGGACCCCGGGGCTGGGGCTTTCTGGCCTCGTAGGGGCGTCTCGCCTCTGGCTTCTTTCTTCCCGTCGTGGTCTCATTGACCCTGACGGGTTGACTCGCGCCGGTCCCCTCGGGCGTGAGGGCACGGCGCTGGTGCGCTTCACACATACCTCCCCTTCAGAAGCAATATGCTCTACCGCCCTACGCCGTAGTTCAGCGAAAGTCCTAGGGCGGTTGCGGATAATGGATTCTCCAAAGGGGCCGGGGCATACGCCTTTCACAAATGCGTACACGATCATAGGCTCCTCTGTGTACCAACCTTCACGACCTGGGCCCCGAAGCGATTGATATACTCCTTCAGGGTCTCCCCCTGATACTGCTTCACATCAAACAGATCGTAGGAGACCGGCGGCGGGGCCTTGTTGGCTAAGTACTGTTCCCTGAACAATCGCGACAATTGGCGGAAAGATGTGATATGACCTCTGGGAGGCTAATGAACCAGTCCATAGCCATCCCGGTCAGGGTGCTCATGAAGAGCTTGCACTTGGCAGCATCAGAACCGCCTATCAGGACCATCTGTGTGTGAAATGCAGCAAGGTGCGTCTCTGGGTCCTCCATCCCGGTGAAGATCACCTTGGGTCCCGCGAACGTGTTCGGGATCGCTGCGTCTAGGATCTCCTGTGAGAAAGGAGTGGAAAACTCCCTTGGTGGGGAATGGTTCTCCATCTCGTCATGTCCAGGCCGCCTCCGATCGTTTCTCAGGCCCTGGCGCAACTCCTCATTCACACGGTGGAGCTCTTCGTTCCGCTCATGCGAGGCGTCAAGGTCTGCCTGCATGCGTTCTGCTCCATTTTCGAATCCGCCATGTCCTGCTGCAGCCCCCTCATTATCTCCAGGACCTGCTGCATGGATAGTTCTGCTGGGGCTGCGCGTGCTGTGCTTCGTCTGGTGGGGGCCATTGTCACTCCAACCTCCTTCAACGTTACTGTAACTTGGTAGATTTTCTCGAACTTGTGATGGGACTGATGTTTTATATCGGCCCCACGGTGGGCGCCAAATGTTCCGTCCGGTTGACCGGGACGTCTTCGTGCGCGACCTCAACCGTCAGCTAGGGACTCCTTCCCACTGTTGCCTGTGGATTCCTGCAAAAAAGAGGACAAAGAGGCGCCCTAGCGGCCGTTTGCACTCCGACGCTCAAGTCAGCCAGCAAGAAACACCAAAACTGTCACCTCCGTCTCTGAGCACCGCGTATGGCACTCTGAAGGTGGTAAAAGAACTGTGTATTGTGTGTTTTCTCTCAGGCAAAAATTTCCCAGTCCTTGTCGTAACCTGAACACGAGCAAGCAACTAGAGTTTCTGGTAAATTTGCCAAAAGTTCCAACCCTTTTTCCAACATTCTCGCGCTATTTAAACTACCCAAGCATTTAAAGCGCCTTAAAGCGCTTTTAATCACAAACGTAACGCACTCATTAAAGCGTGCTAATTAGAAAACGTAGCGCATTTAAGACGTTGAAACGCTGGGAGCCATTATAGTACCTGA
>NW_027174326.1:0-13877 GCF_000499845.2 Phaseolus vulgaris | reverse complement strand
TGCGTGAATTTACTGTATGTAATAGATACATATATATAAGTAATAGACATTGATTTTAAAATAATTAGCATGAAAAGACTTAAAATTAGTTTTTTGTCGTAGTTGCATGAATTTATGGTATGCATTTGTTAGATAAGTCTCTAGATACTGTATAACAGTGATAGAGATTGATTTTCAAGTAATTAGCATGAAAAGACTTGAAACAAGTTTTTTGTAGTATTTGTTGAATTTATAGAGATAAGTCTGTGGATACACTATATAATAGTGATAGACTTTTGATTTCCAATAAATTAGCATGAAAATACTTGAAACTAGTTTTTTTGTCGTAGTTGCATGAATTTATTGTATGTACTTGATATATGAGTCTCTAGATACTACATAGTAGTGATAGATATTGATTTTCATGTAATTAGCATGAAAATACTTGAAACTAGTTTTTTTGTCGTAGTTGCATGAATTTATTGTATGTACTTGATATATATGAGTCTCTAGATACTACATAATAGTGATAGATATTGATTTCGTGTAATTAGCATGAAAATACTTAAAACTAGTTTTTTTGTGGTAATTGCATGAATTTATAGTATGCATTTGATAGATAAGTGTCTAGATACTATATAATAGTGATACACATTGATTTTCAAGTAATTAGCATGAAGAACTTGAACTAGATTTTTTGTGGTAGTTGCAGGAATTTGTTGTATGTATGTGATAGATGCGTCTCTAGATACTATGTAATAGTGATAGAGATTGATTTCCAATAAATTAGCATGAAAAGACTTCAAACAAGTTTTTTTGTGGTAGTTGTAGAATTTATAGTATGTATTTGATAGATAAGTCTCTGGACACTGTATAATAGTGATAGACTTTGATTTCCAATAAATTAGCATGAAAAGACTTGAAACTAGCTTTTTGTGGTAGTTGCGTGAATTTACTGTATGTAGATGAGTATTTAGATACTATATAATAGTAATAGACATTGATTTTAAAATAATTAGCATGAAAAAGACTTAAATTAGTTTTTTGTCGTAGTTGCATGAATTTATGGTATGCATTGTTAGATAAGTCTCTAGATACTGTATAACAGTGATAGAGATTGATTTCAAGTAATTAGCATGAAAAGACTTGAAACAAGTTTTTTGTAGTATTTGTTGAATTTATAGTATGTATTTGATAGATAAGTCTGTGGATACACTATATAATAGTGATAGACTTGATTTCCAATAAATTAGCATGAAAATACTTGAAACTAGTTTTTTTGTTCAGTTGCATGAATTATTGTATGTACTGATATTATGAGTCTCTAGATACTCATAGTAGTGAAGATATTGATTTCAGTTAATTAGGCATGAAAATACTTGAAACTAGTTTTTTTGTCGTAGTTGCATGAATTATTGTAGTACTTGATATATATGAGTCTCTAGATACTACATAATAGTGATAGATATGATTTCGGTAATTAGCATGAAAATACTTAAAACTAGTTTTGTGGTAATATGCATGAATTTATAGTAGCATTGATAGATAAGTGTCTAGATACTATATAATAGTGATACACATTGATTTTCAAGTAATTAGCATGAAGAGACCTTGAACTAGATTTTTGTGGTAGTTGCAGGAATTTGTTGTATGTAGTGATAGATGCGTCTCTAGATACTATGTAATAGTGATAGAGATGATTCCAATAAATTAGCATGAAAAGACTTCAAAACAAGTTTTTTTGTGGTAGTTGTAGAATTTATAGTATGTATTTGATAGATAAGTCTCTGGACACTGTATAATAGTGATAGACTTTGATTCCAATAAATTAGCCATGAAAAAGACTTGAAACTAGCTTTTTGTGGTAGTTGCGTGAATTTACTGTATGTAGATGAGTACTTAGATACTAATATAAAGTAATAGACATTGATTTTAAAATAATTAGCATGAAAAGACTTAAAATTAGTTTTTTGTCGTAGTTGCATGAATTTATGGTATGCATTTGTTAGATAAGTCTCTAATACTGTATAACAGTGATAGAGATTGATTTTCAAGTAATTAGCATGAAAAGACTTGAAACAAGTTTTTTTGTAGTATTTGTTGAATTATAGTATGTATTTGATAGATAGTCTGTGGATACACTATATAATAGTGATAGACTTTGATTTCCAATAAATTAGCATGAAAATACTTGAAACTAGTTTTTTGTCGTAGTTGCATGAATTTATTGTATGTACTTGATATATGAGTCTCTAGATACTACATAGTAGTGATAGATATTGATTTTCATGTAATTAGCATGAAAATACTTGAAACTAGTTTTTTTGTCGTAGTTGCATGAATTTATTGTATGTACTTGATATATATGAGTCTCTAGATACTACATAATAGTGATAGATATTGATTTTCGTGTAATTAGCATGAAAATACTTAAAACTAGTTTTTTTGGTAATTGCATGAATTTATAGTATGCATTTGATAGATAAGTGTCTAGATACTATATAATAGTGATACACATTGATTTCAAGTAATTAGCATGAAGAGACTTGAACTAGATTTTTTGTGGTAGTTGCAGGAATTTGTTGTATGTATGTGATAGATGCGTCTCTAGATACTATGTAATAGTGATAGAGATTGATTTCCAATAAATTAGCATGAAAAGACTTCAAACAAGTTTTTTTGTGGTAGTTGTAGAATTTATAGTATGTATTTGATAGATAAGTCTCTGGACACTGTATAATAGTGATAGACTTTGATTTCCAATAAATTAGCATGAAAAGACTGAAACTAGCTTTTTTGTGGTAGTTGCGTGAATTACGTATGTAGATGATATTAGATACTATATATAAAGTAATAGACATTGATTAAAATAATTAGCATGAAAAGACTTAAAATTAGTTTTTTGTCGTAGTTGCATGAATTTATGGTATGCATTGTTAGATAAGTCTCTAGATACTGTATAACAGTGATAGAGATTGATTTTCAAGTAATTAGCATGAAAAGACTTGAAACAAGTTTTTTGTAGTATTTGTTGAATTAGTATGTATGATAGATAAGTCTGTGGATACACTATATAATAGTGATAGACTTTGATTTCCAATAAATTAGCATGAAAATACTGAAACAGTTTTTTGTCGTAGTTGCATGAATTATTGTATGTACTTGATATATGAGTCTCTAGATACTACATAGTAGTGATAGATATTGATTTTCAGTAATTAGCATGAAAATACTTGAAACTAGTTTTTTTGTCGTAGTTGCATGAATTTATTGTATGTACTTGATATATATGAGTCTCTAGATACTACATAATAGTGATAGATATGATTTCGTGTAATTAGCATGAAAATACTTAAAACTAGTTTTTTGTGGTAATGCATGAATTATAGTATGCATTTGATAGATAAGTGTCTAGATACTATATAAAGTGATACACATTGATTTTCAAGTAATTAGCATGAAGAGACTTGAACTAGATTTTTGTGGTAGTTGCAGGAATTTGTTGTATGTATGTGATAGATGCGTCCTAGATACTATGTAATAGTGATAGAGATTGATTTCCAATAAATAGCAGAAAAGACTTCAAACAAGTTTTTTGTGGTAGTGTAGAATTATATAGTATTTGATAGATAAGTCCTGGACACTGATAATAGTGATAGACTTTGATTTCCAAAAATTAGCATAAAAGACTGAAACTAGCTTTTTGGTAGTGCGTGAATTTACTGTATGTAGATGATATTAGATACTATATAATAAATAGACATGATTTAAAAATAATAGCATGAAAAGACTTAAAATTAGTTTTGTCGTAGTGCATGAATTATGGTATGCATTTGTTAGATAAGTCTCTAGATACTGATAACAGTGATAGAGATTGATTTCAAGTAATTAGCATGAAAAGACTTGAAACAAGTTTTTGTAGTATTGTGAATTTATAGTATGTATTGATAGATAAGTCGTGGATACACTAATAATAGTGATAGACTTTGATTCCAATAAATTAGCATGAAAATACTTGAAACTAGTTTTTTGTCGTAGTTGCATGAATTATGTATGTACTGATATAGAGTCCTAGATACACATAGTAGGATAGATATGATTTCTGTAATTAGCATGAAAATACTTGAAACTAGTTTTTTGTCGTAGTTGCATGAATTATGTATTACTTGAATATATGATCCTAGATACTACATAATAGTGATAGATATGATTTTCGTGTAATTAGCAGAAAATACTTAAAACTAGTTTTTTGGGTAATGCATGAATTTAAGTAGCATTGATAGATAAGTGTCAGATACTATAATAGTGATACACATTGATTTTCAAGTAATTAGCATGAAGAGACTTGAACTAGATTTTTTGTGGTAATAGGCAGGAATTGTATGTATGTGATAAATGGTCTCTAGATACTATGTAATAGTGATAGAGATTGATTTTCCAATAAATTAGCATGAAAAGACTTCAAACAAGTTTTTTGTGGTAGTTGTAGAATTTATAAGTATGTATTTGATAGATAAGTCTCTGGAACATGTAATAGTGATAGACTTTGATTTCCAATAAATTAGCATGAAAAGACTTGAAACTAGCTTTGTGGTAGTTGCGTGAATTTACTGTATGTAGATGAGTATTAGATACTATAATAATAGTAATTAGACATTGATTTAAAATAATTAGCATGAAAAGACTTAAAATTAGTTTTTGTCGTAGTTGCATGAATTTATGGTATGCATTTGTTAGATAAGTCTCTAGATACTATATAAGTGATAGAATTGATTTCAAGTAATAGCATGAAAGACTTGAAACAAGTTTTTGTATATTTGTTGAATTTATAGTATGTATTGAAGATAAGTCGTGGATACACATATAATAGTGATAGACTTTGATTTCCAATAAATTAGCATGAAAATACTTGAAACTAGTTTTTGGTCGTAGTTGCATGAATTTATTGTAGATTATGAGTCTTAATACTATATAATAGTGATAGATATTGATTTTTCATGTAATTAGCATGAAAATACTTGAAACTAGTTTTTTTTGTCGTAGTTGCATGAATTTATTGTATGTACTTGATATATGAGTCTCTAGATACTACATAATAGTGATAGATATTGATTTCGTGTAATTAGCATGAAAATACTTAAAACTAGTTTTTTTGTGGTAATTGCATGAATTTATAGTATGCATTTGATAGATAAGTGTCTAGATACTATATAATAGTGATACACATTGATTTTTCAAGTATTAGCATGAAGAGACTTGAACTAGATTTTTTGTGGTAGTTGCAGGAATTTGTTGTATGTATGTGATAGATGCGTCTCTAGATACTATGTAATAGTGATAGAGATTGATTTAAAGTAATTAGCATGAAAAGACTTCAAACAAGTTTTTTGTGGTAGTTGTAGAATTTATAGTATGTATTTGATAGATAAGTCTCTGGACACTATATAATAGTGATAGACTTTGATTTCCAATAAATTAGCATGAAAAGACTTGAAACTAGCTTTTTTGTGGTAGTTGCGTGAATTTACTGTATGTAGATGAGTATTTAGATACTAATTAATAGTAATAGACATTGATTTTAAAATAATTAGCATGAAAAGACTTAAAATAGTTTTTTTGTCGTAGTTGCATGAATTTATGGTATGCATTTGTTAGATAAGTCTCTAGATACTGTATACAGTGATAGAGATTGATTTTCAAGTAATAGCATGAAAAGACTTGAAAAGTTTTTTTGTAGTATTGTGGAATTTATAGTATTGATAGATTAATCTGTGGATACACTATATAATAGTGATAGACTTTGATTTCCAATAAATTAGCATGAAAATACTTGAAACTAGTTTTTTTGTCGTAGTTGCATGAATTTATTGTATGTACTTGATATATGAGTCTCTAGATACTACATATAGTGATAGATATTGATTTTCATGTAATTAGCATGAAATACTTGAAACTATTTTTTTTGTCGTAGTTGCATGAATTTATTGTATGTACTTGATATATATGAGTCTCTAGATACTACATAATAGTGATAGATATTGATTTTCGTGTAATTAGCATGAAAATACTTAAAACTAGTTTTTTGTGGTAATTGCATGAATTTATAGTATGCATTTGATAGATAAGTGTCTAGATACTATATAATAGTGATACACATTGATTTTCAAGTAATTAGCATGAAGAGACTTGAACTAGATTTTTTGTGGTAGTTGCAGGAATTTGTTGTATGTATGTGATAGATGCGTCTCTAGATACTATGTAATAGTGATAGAGATTGATTTTAAAGTAATTAGCATGAAAAGACTTCAAACAAGTTTTTTTGTGGTAGTTGTAGAATTTATAGTATGTATTTGATAGATAAGTCTCTGGACACTGTATAATAGTGATAGAACTTTGATTTCCAATAAATTAGCATGAAAAGACTTGAAACTAGCTTTTTTGTGGTAGTTGCGTGAATTTACTGTATGTAGATGAGTATTAGATACTATTATAATAGTAATAGACATTGATTTTAAAATAATTAGCATGAAAAGACTTAAAATTAGTTTTTTGTCGTAGTTGCATGAATTTATGGTATGCATTTGTTAGATAAGTCTCTAGATACTGTATAACAGTGATAGAGATTGATTTTCAAGTAATTAGCATGAAAAGACTTGAAACAAGTTTTTTCTGTAGTATTTGTTGAATTTATAGTATGTATTGATAGATAAGTCTGTGGATACACTATATAATGTGATAGACTTTGATTTCCAATAAATTAGCATGAAAAATACTTGAAACTAGTTTTTTTGTCGTAGTTGCATGAATTTATTGTATGTACTTGATATATGAGTCCTAGATACTACATAATAGTGATAGATATTGATTTTCATGTAATTAGCATGAAAATACTTGAAACTAGTTTTTTTTGTCGTAGTTGCATGAATTTATTGTATGTACTTGATATATATGAGTCTCTAGATACTACATAATAGTGATAGATATTGATTTTCGTGTAATAGCATGAAAATACTTAAAACTAGTTTTTTGTGGTAATTGCATGAATTTATAGTATGCATTTGATAGATAAGTGTCTAGATACTATAATAATAGTGATACACATGATTTTCAAGTAATTAGCATAGAGACTTGAACTAGATTTTTGTGGAGTTGCAGGAATTTGTTGATGTATGTGATAGATGCGTCTCTAGATACTATGTAATAGTGATAGAGATTGATTTCCAATAAATTAGCATGAAAAGACTTCAAACAAGTTTTTTGTGGTAGTTGTAAAATTTATAGTAGTATTGAAGATAAGTCTCTGGACACGTAAATAGTGATAGACTTGATTCCAATAAATAGCATGAAAAGACTGAAACTAGCTTTTTGTGGTAGTTGCGTGAATTTACTGTTATGTAGATGAGTACTTAGATAGCTTATATAATAGTAATGAGACATTGATTTTAAAATAATTAGCATGAAAAGACTTAAAATTAGTTTTTTGTCGTAGTTGCATGAATTTATGGTATGCATTTGTTAGATAATCTAGATACTGTATAACAGTGATAGAGATTGATTTTCAAGTAATGAAAAGACTTGAAACAATTTTTTGTAGTATTTGTTGAATTATAGTGTAGATAGATAAGTCTGTGGATACACTATATAATAGTGATAGACTTTTGATTTCCAATAAATTAGCATGAAAATACTTGAAACTAGTTTTTTTGTCGTAGTTGCATGAATTTATTGTATGTACTTGATATATGAGTCTCTAGATACTACATAGTGATAGATATTGATTTTCATGTAATTAGCATGAAAATACTTGAAACTAGTTTTTTTGTCGTAGTTGCATGAATTTATTGTATGTACTTGATATATATGAGTCTCTAGAGTACTACATAAATAGTGATAGATATTGATTTTCGTGTAATTAGCATGAAAATACTTAAAACTAGTTTTTTTTTGGTAATTGCATGAATTTATAGTAGCATTTGATAGATAAGTGTCTAGATACTATATAATAGTGATACACAATTGATTTTCAAGTAATTAGCATGAAGAACTTGAACTAGATTTTTGTGGTAGTTGCAGGAATTGTTGTATGTATGTGATAGATGCGTCTCTAGATACTATGTAATAGTGATAGAGATGATTTTAAATAATTAGCATGAAAAGACTTCAAACAAGTTTTTTTGTGGTAGTTGTTAGAATTTATAGTATGTATTGATAGATAAGTCTCTGGACACTATATAAAGTATAGACTTGATTTCCAATAAATTAGCATGAAAAGACTTGAAACTAGCTTTTTGTGGTAGTTGCGTGAATTTACTGTATGTAGATGAGTATTAGATACTATATAATAGTAATAGACATTGATTTAAAATAATTAGCATGAAAAGACTTAAAATTAGTTTTTTGTCGTAGTTGCATGAATTTATGGTAGCATTTGTTAGATAGTCTCTAGATATGTTAACAGTGATAGAGATGATTTTCAAGTAATTAGCATGAAAGACTTGAAACAAGTTTTTTTTGTAGTATTTTTGAATTATAGTATGTATTTGATCAGATAAGTCTTGTGGGATACACTATATATAGTGATAGACTTTGATTTCCAATAAATTAGCATGAAAATACTTGAAACTAGTTTTTTTGTCGTAGTTGCATGAATTTATTGTATGTACTTGATATATGAGTCTCTAGATACTACATAATAGTGATAGATATTGATTTTCTGTAATTAGCATGAAAATACTTGAAACTAGTTTTTTTGTCGTAGTTGCATGAATTTATATGTACTTGATATATAAGTCTCTAGATACTACATAATAGTGATAGATATTGATTTTCGTGTAATTAGCATGAAAATACTTAAAACTAGTTTTTTTGTGGTAATTGCATGAATTTATAGTATGTATTTGATAGATGTCTCTAGATACTATATAATAGTGATACATTGATTTTCAAGTAATTAGCATGAAGACTTGAACTAGTTTTTTGTGGTAGTTGGAATTTTGTATGTATTGATAGATGCGTCTCTAGATACTATGTATAATAGTGATAGAGATTGATTTCCAATAAATTAGCATGAAAAGACTTCAAACAAGTTTTTTTGTGGTAGTTGTGAATTTAATGTATGATAGATAAGTCTCTAGATACTACTATATAATAGTGATAGACTTTGATTTCCAATAAATTAGCATGAAAAGACTTGAAACTAGTTTTTTGTGGTAGTTGCGTGAATTTACTGTATGTAGATGAGTTTTAGATACTATATAATAGTAATAGACATTGATTTTAAAATAATTAGCATGAAAAGACTTAAAATTAGTTTTTTTGTCGTAGTTGCATGAATTTATGTATGCATTTGTTAGATAAGTCTCTAGATAACATAAGTGATAGATTGATTTTCAAGTAATTAGCATGAAAAGACTTGAAACAAGTTTTTTTGTAGTTGTTGAATTTTATGTATTTGATAGATAAGTCTTGGATACTATATATAGTGATAGATTTGATTTCCAATAAATTAGCATGAAAATACTTGAAACTAGTTTTTTGTCGTAGTTGCATGAATTTATTGTATGTACTTGATATATGAGTCTCTAGATACTACATAATAGTGATAGATATTGATTTTCGTGTAATTAGCATGAAAATACTTGAAACTAGTTTTTTTGTCGTAGTTGCATGAATTTATTGTATGTTTGATATATAAGTCTCTAGATACTACATATATAGTGATAGATATTGATTTTCGTGTAATTAGCATGAAAAATACTTAAAACTAGTTTTTTTGTGGTAATTGCATGAATTTATAGTATGCATTTGATAGATAAGTGTCTAGATACTATTAATAGTGATACACATTGATTTTCAAGTAATTAGCATGAAGAGACTTGAACTAGATTTTTTGTGGTAGTTGCAGGAATTTTGTATGTATGTGATAGATGCGTCTCTAGATACTATGTAATAGTGATAGAGATTGATTTCCAATAAATTAGCATGAAAAGACTTCAAACAAGTTTTTTTGTGGTAGTTGTAGAATTTATGTATGTGATAGTAGTCTCTAGATACTATATAATAATAGACTTTGATTTCCAATAAATTAGCATGAAAAGACTTGAAACTAGTTTTTTGTGGTAGTTGCGTGAATTTACTGTATGATGTAGATGAGTCTTAGATACTATATAATAGTAATAGACATTGATTTTAAAATAATTAGCATGAAAAGACTTAAAATTAGTTTTTTTGTAGTATTTGAATTATGCATTTGTTAGATAAGTCTCTAGATACTGTATAACAGTGATAGATTGATTTTCAAGTAATTAGCATGAAAAGACTTGAAACAAGTTTTTTTGTAGTTGTTGAATTTATAGTATGTATTTGATATAAGTCTGTGGATACTACATAATAGTGATAGATTGATTTCAATAAATTAGCATGAAAATACTTGAAACTAGTTTTTTTGTCGTAGTTGCATGAATTTATTGTATGTACTTGATATATGAGTCTCTAGATACTACATAGTAGTGATAGATATTGATTTTCATGTAATTAGCATGAAAATACTTGAAACTAGTTTTTTTTGTCGTAGTTGCATGAATTTATTGTATGTACTTGATAATAAGTCTCTAGATACTACATAATAGTGATAGATATTGATTTTCGTGTAATTAGCATGAAAATACTTAAAACTAGTTTTTTTGTGGTAATTGCATGAATTTTATGTATGCATTTGATAGATAAGTGTCTAGATACTATTAATAGTGATACACATTGATTTTCAAGTAATTAGCATGAAGAGACTTGAACTAGATTTTTTGTGGTAGTTGCAGGAATTTGTATGTATTGATAGATGCGTCTCTAGATACTATAATAGTGATAGATTGATTTCCAATAAATTAGCATGAAAAGACTTCAAACAAGTTTTTTTGTGGTAGTTTGTAGAATTTATGTATGTAGATAGATAAGTCTCTGGACACTGTATAATAGTGATAGACTTTGATTTCCAATAAATTAGCATGAAAAGACTTGAAACTAGCTTTTTTGTGGTAGTTGCGTGAATTTACTGTATGATGTAGATGAGTCTTAGATACTATATAATAGTAATAGACATTGATTTTAAAATAATTAGCATGAAAAGACTTAAAAAGTTTTTTTTGTAGTATTGCATGAATTTATATGCATAGATAAGTCTCTAGATACTATATAACAGTGATAGAGATTGATTTTCAAGTAATTAGCATGAAAAGACTTGAAACAAGTTTTTTTGTAGTATTTGTTGAATTTATAGTATGTATTTGATATAAGTCTGTGGATACTATATAATAGTGATAGATTTGATTTCCAATAAATTAGCATGAAAATACTTGAAACTAGTTTTTTTGTCGTAGTTGCATGAATTTATTGTATGTACTTGATATATGAGTCTCTAGATACTACATATAGTGATAGATATTGATTTTCGTGTAATTAGCATGAAAATACTTGAAACTATTTTTTTGTCGTAGTTGCATGAATTTATTGTATGTACTTGATATATATGAGTCTCTAGATACTACATAATAGTGATAGATATTGATTTTCGTGTAATTAGCATGAAAATACTTAAAACTAGTTTTTTTGTGGTAATTGCATGAATTTATAGTATGCATTTGATAGATAAGTGTCTAGATACTATATAATAGTGATACACATTGATTTTCAAGTAATTAGCATGAAGAGACTTGAACTAGATGTTTTTTGGTAGTTGCAGAATTTTGTATGTTTGATAGATGCGTCTCTAGATACTATGTAATAGTGATAGAGATTGATTTCCAATAAATTAGCATGAAAAGACTTCAAACAAGTTTTTTTTGTGGTAGTTGTGAATTTATGTATGATAGATAAGTCTCTGGACACTATATAATAGTGATAGACTTTGATTTCCAATAAATTAGCATGAAAAGACTTGAAACTAGCTTTTTTGTGGTAGTTGCGTGAATTTACTGTATGATGTAGATAGTCTTAGATACTATAATAGTAATAGACATTGATTTTAAAATAATTAGCATGAAAAGACTTAAAAAGTTTTTTTTGTAGTATTGTTGAATTTATTTGTTAGATAAGTCTCTAGATACTATATAACAGTGATAGATTGATTTTCAAGTAATTAGCATGAAAAGACTTGAAACAAGTTTTTTGTAGTATTTGTTGAATTTATAGTATGTATTTGATATAAGTCTGTGGATACACTATATAATAGTGATAGATTGATTTCCAATAAATTAGCATGAAAATACTTGAAACTAGTTTTTTTGTCGTAGTTGCATGAAATTTTTGTATGTACTTGATATATGAGTCTCTAGATACTACATAATAGTGATAGATATTGATTTTCATGTAATTAGCATGAAAATACTTGAAACTAGTTTTTTTGTCGTAGTTGCATGAATTTATTGTATGTACTTGATATATATGAGTCTCTAGATACTACATAATAGTGATAGATATTGATTTTCGTGTAATTAGCATGAAAATACTTAAAACTAGTTTTTTTGTGGTAATTGCATGAATTTATAGTATGCATTTGATAGATAAGTGTCTAGATACTATATAATAGTGATACACATTGATTTTCAAGTAATTAGCATGAAGAGACTTGAACTAGTTTTTTGTGGTAGTTGCAGGAATTTGTTGTATGTATGTGATAGATGCGTCTCTAGATACTATGTAATAGTGATAGAGATTGATTTCCAATAAATTAGCATGAAAAGACTTCAAACAAGTTTTTTTGTGGTAGTTGTAGAATTTATAGTATGTAGATAGATCTAATACTATATAATAGTGATAGACTTTGATTTCCAATAAATTAGCATGAAAAGACTTGAAACTAGTTTTTTGTGGTAGTTGCGTGAATTTACTGTATGATGTAGATGAGTCTTAGATACTATATAAATAGTATAGACATTGATTTTAAAATAATTAGCATGAAAAGACTTAAAAATTTTTTTTGTCGTAGTTGCATGAATTTATATGATAGATAAGTCTCTAGATACTATATAACAGTGATAGAGATTGATTTTCAAGTAATTAGCATGAAAAGACTTGAAACAAGTTTTTTTGTAGTATTTGTTGAATTTATAGTATGTATTTGATAGATAAGTCTGGATATACTATATAATAGTGATAGACTTTTGATTTCCAATAAATTAGCATGAAAATACTTGAAACTAGTTTTTTTGTCGTAGTTGCATGAATTTATTGTATGTACTTGATATATGAGTCTCTAGATACTACATAGTAGTGATAGATATTGATTTTTGTAATTAGCATGAAAATACTTGAAACTAGTTTTTTTGTCGTAGTTGCATGAATTTATTGTATGTACTTGATATATATGAGTCTCTAGATACTACATAATAGTGATAGATATTGATTTTCGTGTAATTAGCATGAAAATACTTAAAACTAGTTTTTTGTGGTAATTGCATGAATTTATAGTATGTGATAGATGTGTCTAGATACTATATAATAGTGATACACATTGATTTTCAAGTAATTAGCATGAAGAGACTTGAACTAGTTTTTTGTGGTAGTTGCAGGAATTTGTTGTATGTTGTGATAGATGCGTCTCTAGATACTATGTAATAGTGATAGAGATTGATTTCCAATAAATTAGCATGAAAAGACTTCAAACAAGTTTTTTTGTGGTAGTTGTAGAATTTATAGTATGTATTTGATAGATAAGTCTCTGGACACTGTATAATAGTGATAGACTTTGATTTCCAATAAATTAGCATGAAAAGACTTGAAACTAGTTTTTTGTGGTAGTTGCGTGAATTTATGTATGATGTAGATAGTTTAGATACTTATATAATAGTAATAGACATTGATTTTAAAATAATTAGCATGAAAAGACTTAAAATTAGTTTTTTTGT
>NW_027174325.1:0-13903 GCF_000499845.2 Phaseolus vulgaris | reverse complement strand
GGTTTGTGGAGAAGTTAATTTTAACTTTTGTGGAGAAGTTTATCCAAAGGACTATAACTTATAAGATTACTACTGGTCTTAAAACATCTATTTATGGAGGGGAGAGTTCCAGTATGGACATACTGTATATGTATACAGGTTTGTTAGTTTACTTAAATAGTTTGAACCATTTCTTTTTGTTATTTTAGTGATTAATTTTCTCTTCCTTTGCATTGTTATTATGTCTACTTCCCATCTATTATGAAAACCTACTAAAGAATTATTGTCTTTGTACAAACAAAAGTTTACAACTAACTCCCTAATACTAGTAAGACTAACGGACTTGCCAGATCATGAATGTTTGTTTTATGGTTAAATATTTTTCCTACACTACTTCAACGTGTTCCGAGTATGGGTAGGATTTGATCACTAGACATTTATCATAAAGAATCTGTTAGAGATAATAGTATATTGGATATCAATATCAAAGATGCCAATGATAAACTTTATATTAGATGCCCAGTGATTCAATATCAATAATAATGACACAAGGATAATTGTGAACGTATAATTTATTCTAATTTCTCAGCACAACTACAAAATCATTAGTAGTACTGGGTATTAAGATTAGATTTTCACCATAATGTTTGGTGAGATATTTTGGTAATAAGCAAATGTGATTATTTAAAAAAACATATATATATATAAAGTAGAACAAACACAAAATGAGTAAGAAACTGTCCAAATATAAATTATTATAATAATGATTACTTTATGTTAATTTTCATCAAATTTATCTTTTATGTATTTAGAAAATACTTATATGTATGATTTCAATGAGAACTAGAATTTCCTTTAATTTGGACAATGGTAAAGCATAGAATAGAATGTGATAGAATCATTGATAGTGACCAACCATTTTCTATGGTGACGAACTTTATATTATTGTATTTGTATAATTACCTAACATCTACTGTTCTATTTTAGCTACACTATATTTTCTTTACCATTGTAAAGGTTTATTTATTTTTTAATTAATGTATCGTTTAAAACAAGTTCTTACATGGAAGTGTGAAAAGTTGTTTTTTTTTTTTAATTTATTTACTCTCTCCTAACAACTTTGTATCATCTTTTTTTTTTAATTTTTTTTATTCTCTCCTCACAATTTCGTATTTCTATCCTCATCATTTTTAAGAAAGAAAGACCTAAATGTGAAAAATGACAAATTCAAGCCAAAGTTTGTGTGCAAAATTAATATAGTTTATGATTGTCTCAAAGTTGAAGGCATTGATCTAAAAAATTTATAAATAAAATTAATTTTATAAATTATTATAAATAATAATTTATAATTAAATAACTGTGTAAATTTATTACACTGATTAAATGTTTACTCATTTTATTATATTTTTAAAAAGAAATTGTTTCCAATCTTAGAAATATGTTTGTTGCTCATATCTCATCTCCTAGGTTTCTTTGTTTGAAAGGAAAGTGTAGACTAAAAAGTAATTGGTTGAGTAAAGATTAGAAAAAAAAAATATATTGTGTTAGTAAAGAAGTTGAAAGAGAATATTTCAATTTTTTAAAATAGTAATATTAATAATAATTTATGATAATAAGAATACTAATAATTTTGTTTCTATTAATATATATTAAAATAAATATAAAAAAAACAATTTTTTCCTTTTCATATTTTAAATGAAATTTTATATTTTCAACGTTTTCAAATCTCATCAATACAAGGATCACAAGCCCCGCTAGGTACTTTTTCCCCGTCACCGACAAAGGTTACTACTTCCAAATCTATTGATTCCAACCATGTGTTGTAGTGTTTTAATACTGCTATTGTTCCATCTTCGCTAAGGAGGAGTTCTCCTATGAAGGAACAATCACTTGCTGCTGCCAAAGCTCTACTTCCTGATAACAATATGTTGGTTATTGAAAATCCTTTTTCATCCCTTGTTGGTTTAGGAAATGAAGATGTGACAGGTGTCCCTGATACTAGTAAGCCAGCTATCGCGACTCAAATTGTTGATTTACATCATAATGACCAGATAACTGTAGAAAATCAGATGGCAACTAAATTTAGGGTTGATCATAGTGAGGCTGAAGAGAATGCTAGTGATAATGGGGAGGATATTGTACATACCACTATAAAACCACGAAGATCATCTCAAGGGGTTGGTAAATCCAAAAAAAATTGCTAAGGCAGATCCATCTAAAAAGTTGCAATGAAGGTTTCTTTTTTTTTTTTTTGAATGCCAGAGGCTTGGCAAACCAAAAAAATGTGGAGATGTTGTTTAATTTACTAAAACAACTTAAAACACTTCTTGTTTTCATTGTTGAACCCATGATGCCTTACAATGATGCTTTGAATATTCTTTTCAAAATAATTAATCTACATTTGGTTGCTAATTTTCCTATCATTAATAAAGCTGGTAAGCTTTGGTGTATGACTTGCCCAAATCTTGCCCAAAACTCCTTGGTTAATTCTCAGTTTATTCCCGTAAATTACCTTTTGCTTAATAAATGCTTTAGCTTTGCAATGGTTTATGGAGCTAACACATACTCGGTTAGAAGACTTTTATGGAGGGATCTTAGCTTCTTCATTGGCCCTTGGTGCATTTTGGGAGATTTCAATGTTGTTCTTTCGGCTGATGATTGCAAAGGTGGGGTTGCTCCTAATCAGGTTTCTTGTAATGAATTACTTGATGGATTAATAATAATAATCTTACTAGTATGCCTTTCATTGGTCCTTGTTATACTTGGAGTAATAGGAGGAGAGGACATTGTGATCTTGGTGTAGACAACATGAAGGTGGTAATCATAAACGGTGTAGGGGAAGGCAAAACCCTTTGTGAGATGGAGGAAAAATAAAGGTGAGGGTGAGAATGAAGCTCTGATGGGGGAGATTGGATTGGGGAAGGGTCAAAGAAGGGTGTTGAAATATAATCTACATTACACATGGAGTCTATGTGTTCATAAATGTGTCATATGGGTCACATAATCACCACTTAACGTTGTTTAAGTCAATTTGACAGAAAATACAAAATTACATACTTTTAAACAATCATTGGGACCAAATTGAATATTTTAAATACCAATACACCAAAGGGACTTTTGCCCATTAATATATATAGGAACCAAAAAGGTCAATAAGCCAAAAATTAATTATTTGTTTAAAAAATTTAATAAAATTAATGACTAATAAAGGGGATAAAGATAAAAATTAATTAATAAGTTTAAAATTTAATTTACTAATTAAATTTAAAAACTAATTAATTATTAATTAATTAATTAAAAGTAAATGTGGATGATGGTTTTGTATTAAGTGGTTATATTCAATGGTTATGGTTAATCAATATAAATGTATGGTTGTGGGTTGTTTTTGTTTCGTTAAATTGATCCGATCTAGTTTGCTATTATTCTAAAGCAATTGCAATGACGAATGATGAGATGTTGCTATTGAAGGGTGAGATGAGTGAGATGTTGCGCTTGATGAAGAAAACTTTCTATTCTAACGAAGAAATCTTCCTTTGCGAACTCATCAACAATGCTTCTAACGCAAGTTGTCGATCAAATTTGATATGTTATTTTTACATTTCTTTTTTTAACCGCTATTGATTAATGTATGCATGCACAGGCTTTGGATAAAATTCAATTTGAAGGGATCATGAACAATAGCGTTTTAAATGATGAATTAATTATTACATTGATCCCTGACAAGGTTAACAAAACACTTTCTATCATTGACAATGGTATTGGCATGACCAAAATGGGTAGGTAGGTGGTGATGTTCAACTTCCATTTTCATTCCATGCTCATTAATTCTAGTGTGTGACATATGTGCTTGTTTTAGATTTGGTTGATCATTTGGGTATTGGCTTCTACTCTGCTTATCTGGTTGCTGAGAAGGTTATCCTCACCTCTAAGCATAATGACCATGACCAATATACTTTGGAATCTCAACCTAGTTCCTCTTTCATTATTACCAAGGATATTAATGCCCAACAACTCTCAAGGGGAACCAAAATCACCCTCTTCCTTAAGGACAACCAGGTACATAAATTAATTCATTCCCATATTTTATGTTATTTCTTTTGTTCACTTATTGTTGTTAACAGTTGGAGTACTTGCAAGAGACCACCATAAAGAATCTTATTAACAAACATTGCCAACTTATTACCCATCCGATTTACCTTTGGAGTGAGAGCAACAAAGACCATTGGCAACTCATTAACATTTGGCTGCGTAACCAAGAGATGTACGATAAATTTGTGGCTCAAAAGCTTGGGAATCACTTACCAGATGATCTTGCATTCTCCATTCTTTTCAAACTACCTTTGAAATCTCTTAAGAGATATGGATGCCTAAACAAATCATGGGCTCTCTTACTTGAAAATTCTAATTTCATGGAGCTCTTTCGTATTAATTTCATATCTAACCAACATTCTTACTATGACGATACATCTCACCTTCTATGCCTCGATCAACTAGATAAGTCCTCCTTATTTTCACTTTCTGGTAGGTCGTTTCAAAATATGGAAAAAGTAAATTGGTCAAAGGGTCATTGTTCTAGATATTTTATTTTAGGTTCTTCTAGCATTAATGGAATTCTTTGCCTCTACCCACCCAACTCAGGCACTATGTATTTATGGAATCCATCTAGCGGTGAATTTAAGATCATCCCTCCCAGTCCAATTGAGTATGTACCAGATTCTATGGACCCTAATTTTTATTATCATGGATTTGGCTATGATTGTGCTAGAGATGATTATAAGGTAATTAGAAACTTAATTCTTTTTCCAAGTGTTCATATAGAGCATGAACCCGATTATGAAGAATGGGATATTCATGGATCGTGGGAGATTTATAGCCTAAGAAGTAATTCTTGGAGGAAACCTAAATCTGATATATATATTTATCCATGGTGTGAAGAAATTCATAAATTTTACTTAGAGGGGATGTGTCATTGGTTGGGTAACTGGCGGGAAAGTTATGATGATATTACAAAAAAAAATTTGGTATCATTTAACTTAAGCAATGAGGAATGGTTTATAACTCCCTTACCCCCCTTGGATATACCCTTAGAAATATATGATAATTTTAATATTAATTTGGTGGAGAGTCATTTATTTCTCTTAAATGGTTCAATTGCTTTGATATCAAACTATTATGAAACAACTACCTTTTCCATATCAATTTTGGCTGAAATTGGTAAGAAGGAAACATGGACTAAACTCGTCACTCTTGGACCCTTACCTTACCTTCCGCGTCCTATTGGAATAGGCAATATGAGCAATATACTCTTCAGAACAACTGACGGTAAACTAGCTTGGCTTGACTTAAGGACCCACTTGGTTGAGAAGCTTGATGTCAATGCACATCGTATGATATGTCAGCTAATAGTTTATAAGGAAAATCTTTTTCCAACTCTAGGAATAAATAGTTAATTTTTTTTCTTGTTTTCCCCTAAGTGGTTTATGAATAGTTATTAGAATTTTCTCCTACAAATATTAAAAATGTGATTTTTCAATTTCGTGTTGTACTTCTTTATTTCTTAGCTATGTTGAACCCGAGAACACTAAAAAACTTGCTATATTTGTAACACATTGTAATCAAATTTTGCATAAGAATGACTTAACGTCCTTTGTGAGTATAGTTTGATGAAAGTATAAAACTGTCATCAATGTTGCAACCTGTTTTGTATTTACATTTGTTTAATGCAATTTACCTACAAAAGTATGTACTAGTGTTCCTTTTTTAAATCTTAGAAAAAGTCTACATTCTTCAATGTGTGAACATTGACTTGAATTATTATTTAGATCTCATGTTTATTTTTTAAATACAGTTTAAAGTTTGAGTTATTTGAAATGCGTTAATTAAGTGAGTGACTTCTCTATAATATATAAATATATAATCTATTTATTTTAATTTACTTTTTATTTTTAAACTTAACATTTGGGTTTTCTTTCCTTTTATAAAAACTGAAAAAATAAATATACAAACAAGTCGTCTTTGTGAGAAAATAAAGCAAATAAGACGTTCCCATTATAAAGTAACAAGAAAAACCAAATCTAAATGGCCATTTGAGTATACATACATTGACGTTGCTTAACAGATTATTTTTCATTTTGTAAAGAAGTAAAAATCAAAAATATCGTGATAATATTTGTAGTCACTACATATTAATTGTTAAAGAAAGTTTGATGTTTTTAAAAACAATTTTATGTTTTCAGGGTGTGAAATTATTTTATAAAGGTATTATTATATATTTATTTAATTTTCTTACTCTAAGATACCAAAAAATCATTTATTAAGATTAATGAAAGTAATTAATTTGGCTTTTTTTTACTGATAATTGTTAGTTGTTAACATATTAGTTTCTTTTGTTCTGGTTAAGAGTGATTAGAGATGGAAGTCCTTTTTACCAACTAAGTTTGTGCATACATAGATGCTTGTATATACCTTCAAGCTTGTGTCCCTTTATATTTATATGAGAATTGCAATTGGGTAGAGGGTTTTTCATAAAGGTTTGGAGAGGTTCTTTGTTACTAGAAAACACTTAAGCGCGAATATGAGAATGAAAGATGAAATGTTGTACATCTTATTTTGGTAACATAACTTTTTTTATCAGCAAAAAACGAATGAATAAACAAGAGGTATTTCAAGGATACCTCACCCCGTATACATAAGACATGTCTTCTGCTCAAATTACAAACATCTACTCTAAAGAAAAAGTGTTCCTAGGAAAATTAACAATCCTCATACGAACGATTGGTTCAAGACACTAATTAGAGAAAGAAAAGCAAACACCTCGCGCTTTGGACACTACCCATGACCAGGCCTTCAACTACGACATAGCAAAAATTTCAATGGGATCGATCCTGACTCTTATGAAAACCTTATTGTTCCTTTGTTTCCACAATTCCCCCTACCACTGCTATCCTCACCCCCCTCCCCTGATACCTCATAATGTTTGGTGAGATATTTTGGTAATAAGCAAATATGATTACGAAGATCATTTCCAAGATATATGTATTCTTATTATGCAAATGTAAGTTGTTAGTTTAATAATTTACATGTTTAAATATTCATGCCTTTTGATCAAAACAAGCAGTGAGAATCATAGAGAGATTTGAAGCCTGAAAGATGTTGGGAAAAACGGGTAATTTTCCCACTAAAACAGAACCCTAACAGAGCTACCCGACAAATAATATTGAATAAATAAAACGGAATAATAAAAGAGATAAAGAGGAAAAAACACACCCGAAAATTGTTAACAGAGTTCGGCCTGTTTAGCCTAATCTCCGAGCACAACTAAAACAACTCACTTTTATTATTATGGGAGAAGATATTACAAATTGGGATATGTAACAGTGAAGGAGGAGCGTTTAATTTATAACCCTCAAACCTCATTCCCAAACAATGAACCCACTGATGTGGGACTTGGAATTAAACCAAAATCAACAAATCTCCACCTTGGCTTAATTTCAAGTCCCACCTAAAACAAATCTTCTCAAAACATAAGAAAAACAAACTTTGCAGTGCTTCAAATTTGCGCCTCCGGGCGCCAACTTCAAATGTGCAAGATATTAACCAAGTCTAAACAGTGTTCAAACTTGGTCCTTGTAACCACCTTGGTGAGCATATCTGCAGGATTCTCTGTAGTGTGAATCTTCTGGAGAACAATCTCTTCTTCTTCGAGAATCTCACGCACAAAGTGATAACGAACATCAATGTGCTTCGTCCATGCATGAAAGACTTGATTCTTTGCTAAATGAATAGCACTCTGACTGTCAGAATATAACTCAAGTTGTTTCTGACCAACTCCCAAGTCTTTAACCAACCCATGAAGCCAAATTGCTTCCTTCACAGCCTCTGTAATCGCGATATACTCTGCCTCTGTCGTAGACAAAGCCACCGTAGACTGCAAGGTAGACTTCCAACTAACTGGCGCTTTTGCTAAAGTAAACAAATAGCCAGTTGTAGACCGTCGCTTATCCAAATCACCTGCATAATCAGAATCACAATATCCAACTATGCATTGACCAAGTGATTCATCTTGCTCAAATGCCAATCCAACATCTAAGGTATTTTGGAGGTATCGTAGAATCCATCTCACAGCTTGCCAATGACCCTTACCCGGGTCATGCATGTACCTACTAACAACACTCATAGCCTGTGAAATATCTGGTCTTGTACACACCATTGTATACATCAAGCTTCCAACTGCATTTGCATATGGGACTTTCGCCATGTATTCTCGTTCTTCATCAGTCGTCGGAGATAAACGACTACTCAATTTCAAATGAGGAGCAAGTGGGGTACTTACAGGTTTTGTATCTTCGTGTATACCAAAATGTTGTAGTACCTTCTGCAAATACTGCTTTTGTGACAGCCAAAGTTTTCCCCTCTCCCTGTCCCTGTTTATCTCCATGCCGAGAATCTTCTTGGCTTCCCCCAAATCCTTCATCTCGAACTCTTTACTCAACTGAGCCTTTAACCTGTCAATCTCAACTTGGCTCTTTGCTGCAATCAGCATATCATCAACATATAAGAGTAAGTAAATGTAGGAACCATCTTCAAGTCTGCGCAAATACACACCGTGATCATATTTGCTTCTCTTGTACTTCTGATCCTTCATGAACTTATCAAATCGTTTGTACCACTGTCTCGGAGATTGTTTCAGTCCGTACAACGATTTGCTATGTTTACAAACCCAATCTTCTTTACCATCAACCTTGTATCCTTCTGGTTGAGTCATATAGATTTCCTCCTTCAAATCACCGTGTAGGAACGCGGTCTTTACATCAAGTTGAGCAAGCTCCAAATTCAACTGTGCTACCGAGACCAACAAAATTCGAATGGAGGAATGTTTAACAACTGGAGAAAATACCTCATTATAATCAATTCCCTCCCTCTGAGCAAAGCCTTTAGCAACCAACCTTGCCTTGTAGCGAACATCTTCTTTATTAGGAAATCCTTCTTTCTTTGCAAATACTCATTTGCACCCAATTGCCTTCTTACCTTTTGGTAATTGTGCCAGCTTCCACGTCTTGTTCTTCTTCAAAGACTGCATCTCCTCTTCCATCGCACCTGCCCAATTACCACTCTCTGAACTCAGAATGGCTTATGGGTAAGTGGATGGAATGTCATCAACAACTGGAAGTGCATAGGCAACCATATCCATGAAACGAGCAGGCTTCTGAATATCTCGTCTCTGTCTTCTAACTGCAATTGGCGCAGATTGCTGTTGAGATTCTTGGGTAGGAACCTCTTCCTCATCTGACTCTTCTTCTGCCATAGGAGAGTCACTTGTGGTATTTCGTGTTGGGATCACCACTGGCGGCTCAAACTCCACCTGCTTCCGGGCATACTCCACCTGTTGCGGAGTACTATCAGCTCCTTCTGGATTTACCTTCTTTAACATGGCGGATTCATCAAAGGTAACATCCCTGCTGATAATCGTCTTCTTTGCCTCTAGACACCACAAACGGTATCCCTTCACTCCAGGACTAAAGCCCACGAAAAGAGTCTTCTTTGCCCGTGGATCCAACTTTGATTCAATCACATGATAATATGCAATAGAACCAAAAACATGCAAAGAATCATAATCAGTTGCAGGTTTTCCAGACTATACCTCTAACGGGGTTTTGCCATCTATAGCAGATGATGGCAATCGATTGACGAGATGTTGAGCGTATGTCACAGCCTCAGCCCAAAACTCTCTGCCTAACTTAGCATTAGACAACATACAACGAACTTTCTCCACAAGTGTCTTGTTCATACGCTCCGACACCCCATTCTGTTGTGGTGTTTTTCTAACAGTGAAGTGTCGAACTATGCCACAATCTTGGCATACCTTCAGGAACGGATCACTCTTGTATTCTCCTCCATTGTCTGTTCGGAGAACCTTAATCTTCCTTCATGTCTGGTTTTCAACTTGAGCTTTCCACTTAAGGAAAATTTCAAGCACATCATTTTTGTTCTTCATAGTAAACACCCAAACTCTCCTGGAAAAATCATCCACAAAAGTGACAAAATAATGCCTACCTCCGATTGACGGAGTCTTGGCAGGTCCCCACACATCTGAATGCACATAATCCAGAATATCCTTGGTATTGTGAATTGCAGTGCCAAACTTCACTCTTCGTTGTTTTCCCAGAACACAATGCTCACAAAATTCAAGTTTGCAAGCCTTCGTACCTTTCAACAATCCCTGCTTGGTAAGAATTTGCAAGGATTTTTCTCCAGCATGTCCCAACCTCATATGCCACAACTTCGTTGCCTCAGCATCCTTCTTAGAGCTAGAAGTTGTTGTCGCTACTGTCCCCACCACTGTACTACCTTGGTAGTAATACAAATTGTTCTTCCTCACGCCTTTCAACATCACCAATGCTCCTGAAGTTGCTTTAAGAATTCCATCTCGCATCGTCACAACTAGGCCTTTAGATTCTAAAGCCCCCAATGAGATGAGATACTTCTTTAACTTTGGCACGTACGGTACATCCCGCAAAATTCTGGTGGATCCATCATGATTCCGCAGCTTGATTGAACCTATCCCAGCTGTCTTACATGTATTATCATTACCCATGTAAACAACCCCGCCATCAAGTTCTTGAAATTCAAAGAACCAATCTCGAATGGGACACATATGATAGGTACAACCTGAATCCAATATCCACTCATCTGGATACAATGATGCTGAAAGCGAGACAATTAAAGAGATATCTGATTCCACATCACTTTTGCATTCTTGTGGAACCTTCCCTTTCTTCTGCAGTTTTGGACGGTCTTTCTTCCAGTGTCCTTTCTCATGACATAAAGCACACTCATCTTTGGCAACGGCTCGACCTTTAGACTTAGACCTCCCTCTTCTCCCATTTGTCTGGCTTTGCTGACGACCTCTTGCCATTACAAACTCAAACTATAATATTCAATATTACAAATAATTTCAAACAACCCAAGGCGAATCTTCGGCTCTTGATACCACTTGTTGGAAAAAACGGGTAATTTTCACACTAAAACAGAACCCTAACAGAGCTACCCGACAAATAATATTGAATAAATAAAACGGAATAATAAAAGAGATAAAGAGGAAAAAACACACCCGAAAATTGTTAACGGAGTTCGGCCTGTTTAGCCTAATCTCCGAGCACAGCTAAAACAGCTCACTTTTATTATTATGGGAGAAGATATTACAAATTGGGATATCTAACAGTGAAGGAGAAGCGTTTAATTTATAACCCTCAAACCTCCTTCCCAAACAATGAACCCACCGATGTGGGACTTAGAATAAAATCAACAAAAGAGTCTGTTTCATGTCTATCAAAACCCTCTTCACGTTCCATCAGTAAGTTATACATAACTTCTTTAACTAAAATTTACACAAAGTTTAAAGGGTTGCCATATAAATTTTATTTGGCAAAATCATTTACAAATTATAATATTTTCTCATATTAGTGAGTAAATTTAATGAATTTAGTATTGAAATAAAATTCAGGCTTGGGAATATGGAAACGGGAACAAACTAAGGATGCTTTATTTTATGTTGATTGACATCATAATTTTTTTTACAATGGAAAAAAGTCAGTAAAATTTTTTCTTCTTATCTCTCCATATGAAATCAATTTTGTAAGATACCATTCAGTTTGCCTTGCATCTTCCAAGAAGTAGAGAACAATTCATATTCTTAAAGATGGTAGTGGAATTGTGAAACCATCAAGGTACATTAATAATTTAGTGAGAATATATTAACCAAAAACAAAATTATCTTTTATGTATTTGAATACACACATAATAAAATTTTCATAATTGTGAATTGTGGCAACTGATTTTTAATACTTTTTCAAATTAATACTTAATATTTCAACTACATTCCTATGAGGTGTAATTTTTATATTTCTTTAAATGTAATGTTTCACATTGAGAAGTATAAAAAGAAAATTTTATGTTAAAATTTTTTTTTTTCATATAATTGACTTTCAGCATTTATTTTCTTCTTAATTTTTACGATAGACACAACTTCCGTCGTGATTATACATAAAATAAAACCAATTAAAATCTTAGTGTATATATTGTTGTAATAAAATAAAATCAATTAAAATCTTAGTACATATATTGTTGTAATAGTATATTTTTTTAAAAAATACTTATATGTATGATTTCAATAAAATCTAAAATTTCCTTTAATTTGAACAATGGTAAAACATATAATAGAATGTGATAGAATCAATGACCAACCATTTTCTATTTTCTGTGGTGGTGAACTTTATATTATTGTATTTGTATAATTACCTAACCTCTACAATTTTATTTTAGCTTCACTATCTCTTTTTTACCATTATAAAGATTTATTTATTTTTTAATTAATGTATAGTTTAAAACAAGTTCTTATATGGAAGTGTGAAAAGTTTTTTTTTTTTTTAATTTATTTACTCTCTCCTAACAATTTGTATCATTTGTATTATTTATTTATTTATTTATTCTCTCCTCACAATTCCGTATTTCTATCCTCATCATTTTTAAAAAAGAAAGACCTAAATGTGGAAAATGACAAATTCAAGCCAAAATTTGTGTGAAGTTAGTATAGTTTATGATTGTCTCAAAGTTGAAGGCCATTGATTAAAAAAATTATAAATAAAATTAATTTTTTAAATTATTATTTGAATAATTTATAATTAAATAACTACTGATTAAATGTTTACTCGTTTTATTATAATTTTAAAAAGAAATTGTTTCCAATATTAGAAATATGTTTGTTGTTTGTACCTCATATCTTGGGTTTCTTTGTTTGAAAGGAAAGTGTAGACTAAAAAGTAACTGGTAGAGTAAAAATTAGAAAAAAAACATATTGTGTTAGTAAAGAAGTTGAAAGAGAATATTTCAATTATTTAAAATAGTAATCTTAATAATAATTTATGATAATAAGAATACTGATAATTTTGTTTCTATTAATATATATTAAAATAAATAAATAAAACATTTTTTACCTTTTTATATTTTAAATGAAAATTTTATATTTTCAACATTTTCAAATCTCATTAGTAATACATCATCTCAAAATAACCACACTGTTTTTTTTGGCCAGATTTTATTAATATCATTTTTATAAGACCTTCTTCGTTTTCAAATTTGAAAAAAAAGGTTTATATTATCACTTTTATATCAAGAGATAAATAATTTTCATTTACAAGTTTTTAAATTCTCTATATTTATATCAAAATAACTTAGGCATTCAATAAAGATAATAATTATACTTTAAACATAGCACATGCATCCAAAGGAATAAAATACATGCCTTGTTCTTTGTCAACAAAAATATATATAGAAAAACAATTCTTACCAAAATTTTTGATTAATTCATATTACAATTCTATGAAAATTAAGTCTCCTACTTAGCAAACAATAAAATTGAATTGAAATTGTATAATATTTAAAATTTAATTTAGAACACAAAGGATATTATTAAATTTACTCTAATAAAAAATAAAATTATAATGTTATGTATAATATATTTAATCAAATATATTATTTCCAACTAATATGGAGAGATTATGTTTTATTATACTAGTGGGTATTAAGACTAGATTTTCACCATAATGTTTGGTGAGATATTTTGGTAATAAGACTGAACATTTTTTTAAGGGAATTTTTGAGTCTGTGAGTATGTGATGTCTCAGAGAATTTTGCATGGTCACATGGGAAAAGTGCCCTTTTCTTTTTTTATGCTTTTCTTTTTACATGTTATGCATGACTTCAATTCAAGAACTTCACGGATACTGCTTATCACTAGACAATTCTTAGTTGTTGAATGATTATGGAATTAATTATTTTTTAATTACTTGGATAAAATTTTCCGTAAGAATTATAGAATAGGATATTAGTTATAGTTAATGTTAAAATGAGAGAGTTTTAAGAAGTT
>NW_027174324.1:0-14094 GCF_000499845.2 Phaseolus vulgaris | reverse complement strand
CCAGCAGAAGAAGGAAAGTAAGGTACCTTTTGATGATCAGGAGGACGATGAAGGTTGATGTGATTCAGAATGTTGGAGAGCGCTGGGAGTTTTTTGCAGAAGAAGGTTAGAGCGCGTTCGTGAATGCGAGGGAAAGTGATGGAACAGTATTGAGTGAAAATGGGTTTAAGAGTTTTTTCGAAATGGGTTTGGGAAGCGCAAACGTTAACTGAAGGTAACCGTTGATGAAGCCACGTGTCGGGTGATGAGACGAGAGGTTTGGTGGAGCGTCAGAGCAAGCAGAAAGTACAACCGCTTGGAAGTCGCGTCAGTGCCATGTAGATCGGTGTTGACGTGACTCTTTCAGTCTTTTCGCTAGACAAGTCTTCGCTTAAGACTGGGGGGCTTGTGTACCGCCCTGGTAGTCGGGAGTGATGAACGTGGCATCCCGCTACGTATAGGCGTGTTGGCAAGGCGCTAGGTTGGCAGAAGGGAAGGAAGTCGGGGGCTCGTGAAGTCGCCAGTCATTAAGTTGGCGTGTTCCGATCTCAAGCATACCAGAATAGGCGATCACTGGGTTAAAGATGAAGTCGCCAGATGTAAACTCAGGCGACCAAATGCGGTTGGAGATCGCCAGAGAAAGCACATCGCCGAAGATGAAGGACAAGCAGATTATGAAGGCGGCCGGCGAGACCACAGGGAAGGTGTATGAGGGCACCCTAACTCGCCAGTTCCAGTAGAGATCGCACTCCCGAGTTGCCTATGGTACTGGTAGTACCACGCATGGGTAACTTAGTAAAACAAGAGTAGAAGCAGCGCCCAAGTCAAGGAGGCTCCAGATGATGGCACAGTGTACAGTTGGATACGAGCCACGTGTCCAAGTCTGTAACTGCCAGGAGAGAGAAAGTAACCAGGTAATAGAGTTGTCAACGAACTTTCTAAGGTACGCATGTTCAGATTATACTCTTTACGCTTGCGAGTTATAGAGCTGACTGTGAGAGAGGATTTGCACGGTTCTTGTTCTCTTAGTATTTGGTGATTCGGTCACTGACTTGGGCGTTGGAGTGCGATCGGCCGCAGCGGCGCCGCTCTGTTTCTTTTGCAGTTCTTGAGGTGGATCTCGTAGAGGAACGGAGGTTTGAAGCGGTGCACACGTCGATCCTTTGACGAGGCAGTTTCCAGCGTTCTGGTCAACAGGCAGGATCAGATATCATAAGTGCTTCAATCAATAATAGACCTTAGATTGTAAAAGAAGTATTAAACGTATCAAAATACAATAATTTTGAACACATGAAATGGTTTTTCAAAGGTATCATAAGTGTTTGAATCAATCAATAGACCTTAGATTGTAAAAAATATGAAAACACAATTTCGACAAATGAAATTGTTTTTCAAGGATATTCATTCATAAGTGTTTCAATCAATTAATAGACTAAGATTGTAAAAGAGATATTAAACACATCAAAACACAATTTTAACACATGAAATTGGTTTTCAAAGATATTCATTCATAAGTGTTTTCAATCAATTAATAGCGAAAAAACAAGTTGCAAACATTTAGTTAAGTAATAATACGCTTGTTTTCAATAGTTAAGATGCTTTTAAACTATTATTATACAGAACATTCACTTTCTCATAGTTTCCTAGGTTATAAAACCTTAGATTGTAAATGAAAGAAGTATTAAACGTATCATTTTAACACATGAAATTGTTTTTCAAAGATATCATAAGTGCTTCAATCAATTAATAGACCTTAGATTGTAAAAGAAGTATTAAACGTATCAAAATACAAGAATTTGAACACATGAAATGGTTTTTCAAAGGTATCATAAGTGTTTGAATCAATCAATAGACCTTAGATTGTAAAAATATGAAAACAAAATTTCGACACATGAAATTGTTTTTCAAGGATATTCATTCATAAGTGTTTCAATCAATTAATAGACTAAGATTGTAAAAGAGATATTAAACATATCAAAACACAATTTTAACACATGAAATTGGTTTTCAAAGATATTCATTCATAAGTGTTTTCAATCAATTACTACCGAAAAGAAGTTGCAAAAATTTAGTTAAGTAATTGTACCGCCCTGGTAGTCGGAAGTGATGACGTGGCATCAAGCTACAGTATAGGCGTGTTGACAAGACGCCAGGTTGGCAGAAGGGAAGGAAGTCGGGGGGCTCGTGAAGTCGCCAGTTATTAAGTTGGCGTGTCCGATCTCCAGCATACCAGAACGGCGATCACCAGGTTAAAGATGAAGTCGCCAGATGTAAACTCAGGCGACCAAGTGATTGGAGATCGCCAGAGCAAGCACATCGCCGAAAATGAAGGTGGTGCAGATTATGAAGGCGGCCGGCGAGACCACAGGGAAGGTGTACGAAGGCACCCTAACTCGCCAATTCCAGTAGAGATCGCGCTCCAAGTTAGCTATGCACTGGGCAGTACCATGCATAAGTAACTTAGCCAAAAGAGAGTCAGAAGCAGCGCCCAGGTCAAGGAGGCTCCAGATGATGGCACGTGTACGACTGGATGCGAGCCACGTGTCCAGCTGCGTAACTGCCAGGAGAGAAAAGTGACCAGGTATAAAGGGTTTCCCAACGAACTTTCGAGGTACGCACGTTCAATTACTCTTTACGCTTGCGAGTTCTTGAGCATACTGTGAGAGAGAACATTGCACGGTTCCTTGAGAGTTCTTGAGTGTTATTGCTCTTAGTATTTGGTGGTTCAGTCACTGACTTGGGTGTTGGAGTGCGATCGGCCGCAGCGGCGCCGCTCTGTTCTTTTGCAGGTTCTTGAGGTGGATCGTGACGAAGGACGGAGGTAAGAGTGCGCACGTCGATCCAAGTTTGACGAGGCAAGTTCCAACGTTCTGGTCAACAGGCAGGATCATCAGGCGCCCACCGTGGGGCCGTGTAAAACCTGTTCCCATCCACAGCGTGAGTTCTTGGAGGTTTCGTAGTTTTCTGCGTGGTTGTGTGCTGGTGCAACCATGTTCGCTGTTCGTTTGAGATTTGTTCGGTGATTTCGCGTTTTCCACCGTTCGTTTGGTTTTTGTTCGGTGAAGTGAGGTTTTCTGCTGTTACGCGAGATTTGTTCGGTGAAGTTTGAGTTCTTTCGCTCGTTTGGTTATCCGTGGAGAAGCGGTGGTTTCTGGTGGAGTTGCAGGTTTCTTGGAGGTTCGCGTGTTCTTGAGTTTCTTGCGGAGTTTCGCGCAGTTTTTACCGATTGATCGCTGAATCGATCGTAGCTGAAGCAAGTGTTGTTCGCTGCATTCTGTGATTCGCCAAGTTTCATGAGAAAAATGAGAAGCAATCGTTCAAGTCCAGTTGCCTCGCCCGCTGCTGAAGGCGCCGCCGCCATGACCATGGCCAGATGGCAGAGATGATGCGTTCGTTGCAGGCAACTGTGGAAGCCTCGCGGATAGAACAGGCGAGAATGCATGAGGACCTGGCCGCCTCTCGGGCCAGGAATGATGAGCTTAGCAAGGTGACTGAAGAGCTGTCAAGCTCTTCAGAGCAGCAAGGGCGTCTATTGCTGAAGAGGTCGCGTCGTCGCGCCACCTCGTGTTTTCCTATGCCTTTCGATCAGGCGATTACTGACACGCCTATTCCTGCGAGTGTGGTTCCTGTTAAGGCTTTTTCACCGGCGTGGAGGATCCTGAAGCTCATCTCACCACGTTCCATACGCAAATGATGCTGTCAGGAGGATCAGACGCCGTATACTGCAAGATGTTCGTGAGCACACTCCAGGGAACGGCGCTGGAATGGTTTGTGAGCCTGCCTAACGGTCACATACCAACTTCCAACAGTTCTTCGAAGATGTTTCGTCGAGCAGTACATCGGAATAAGGCCCGCCCAGGGTCTTATGATTTGTTGATATAAGGCAGTACAGGGGAGTCCCTCAGGGACTACTTGAATCGCTTTGGGGCGCAAATGGTCAGATCGCCGGCCAAAGATGAAGAAATGCTGGTCTATGCATTTAAGAAGGGCGTGTTGTCGGACCATTCTGCGAGGCGTTGATCAGGGCTCACGCCGCCACGTTCGCTGAGGTTAGGCGACTTGCGGTGGCCCACATCGCCGACGAGAGGAAGTCGCCGAGAAGAGGAAGCGTGGCTCCCGCTAGGACCACGCGCCCAGACCAGGATCCAGCCACAGAGGGTGCTGGAAACAGCGGCGGCCAGAAGGGATCAGAGGACTCGCCATCCTTATGATCCAAGGAAGAACAAGGGCAGGAGCCAAGGGCGCCAGCAACGCAGCAGCACGCCGGGAATAAATCGCCCGCCTAAGCACAAGTTTGTCATGGGACTGGCGGACCTGATCGCCATTCCCAACATATCCGTAGGTTGAAAGCGCCAGAAAGGTGGGCGACAAGGTGCTGGGACCAAAGCCAGATGCCTGGTGTGAGTTTCACCAAGGCTTTGGCCACACCGTGGATTCGTGTTTAGCTTTAGGATACCAGCTCGACGATCTGGTAAGAGCGGGTTCCTAAATGACTATTTGCTGGGACAGAAGGACGGGGGGCGCGTCGAGCTCCCAACCAGCAGGTGGAGAAGCCCAGCAGCACGAGATGCCTACGCACGGGGAAATCCACAACCATTGCGGGGTTCTCAGGAGGTGGATGCACCGCATCACAGAGGAAGAGGTACGCGAGGTCTGTGATGACGGTGGATATGTTTTGAAGACCACTCGCCGGAAGTGGACATTACATTCACCAAGCAGGATCTTCGGGACGTTGTGCCTCATGACAACGATCTCATAGTAATTCTTTGATCACTGCAGCAAGACCAAGGAAGCTCGGCGGACGTGATGTTCTAGCCGACTTTTCACGCAGTTAGAGCTGCCCTTGACCAGCTGAGGCCCTATGGAGGGTGTTTGTTGGTTTCGCTGGTGACCAGGTGGAGGTCAGGGGGTACATAGAATTGAGGACTACGTTTACATACGAGGCGGGTTCGAGAACGGAGAAAATCAAATACCTTGTTGTAAACGCTCCTTCAGCCTACAACATCCTGTTGGGAAGGCCCACGCTCAACAGGATAGGTGCCATACCGTCGACTCGGCACATGAAGGTGAAGTTGCCGTCTATGGAGGGGGTGGTGATCACCATCAAATCCGATCAGAAAGAAGCAAAGAAGTGCTATGAAAATAGCCTGAAAAAACAAGAGATCGGTGAGTTACGTAACACACCACCCCGCCTCCCGGTGTGAAGCCCAGGTCGACGATAGAGAAGAGACCGCCGGAAGAGACGTGGAGATGGTGGATGCTGAGCTAGGGGAGGGAATGCCGGTCTGGAGGAGGAAGAGGCAAGGAATCGCCCTGAGGAAGCGAGAGAACTGGGAATCGCCAGGGCGGTGATCGCCAGAGAAACCAGACCCAAACCCGTCGAGCAGTGGCTCGAGAGAGAGATCGGGGAAAAATCTTCAAGCTGGGAAGATCCCTGGAGGTCGAGCTCCAAGACCAGATCGCCAAAGGTGATAGAACGGCATCTGGATGCGTTTGCATGGTCCGCTTCGGACATGCCCAGGGATCGATCCCGACTTCTTGTGCCATCATCTGGCGATGGACAACTTGGTAGACCGGTGCGACAAAGAAGAAGAAAGTTCAACGAGGAGAGGAGGCAGGCGATTAGGGACGAAACACGGAAACTCCTCGCTGCAGGCCACATCAGGGAAGTCCAATACCCTGAATGATTGGCAAATGTCGTGCTGGTGAAGAAGAGTAATGGGAAATGGCGCATGTGCGTCGATTTCACTGATCTGAACAAGGCTTGCCCAAAGGATTCGTATCCTTTACCAAGCATAGACGCCCTGGTGGATAGTGCTGCAGGGTGTAAGTTATTGAGCTTCCTGGATGCCTTCTCGAGGTATAATCAGATCAAGATGCATCCCATGGATGAAGAGAAGACTGCCTTCATGATCGAGAGATCGTGCTACTGCTACAAGGTGATGCCATTTGGGCTGAAGAACGCGGGGGCCACGTACCAGAGGTTGATGGATCGAGTACTTGCACCGATGCTGGGAAGGAATGTGCAAGCGTACGTCGATGACATGGTCGTGACCTCGCAGAAAAAAGCAAGCACGTTGCAGACTTGGAGGAATTGTTCACGACGATCGCCAAGTTCAAATTAAAGCTGAATCCAGAGAATGCATTTTCGGCGTGGAGGCTGGAAAGTTTTTGGGTTTCGTCTTAACTGAAAGGGGAATAGAAGCCAACCCAGATAAGTGTGCCGCCATCTTGGCGATGAGGAGCCCAACTACCGTGAAAGAGGTACAACAGTTAACAGGTCGGATGGCAGCCCTGTTTCAGTGCCTAGGAGGAATAACAAGTTTGCTTGGACGAAGGAGTGCGAGGAAGCCTTCGTCAAGCTGAAGGAATATCTGGCGAGCCCGTCGGTTTTGTGGAAACCGCTGGTGGGACCCCTCTCAGGTTAATTTTGTTGTAACTGAGAGGGCGGTGAGTGCGGTGCTCGCCCAGACCAAGATCAGGCTCAAAAGCCTATTTATTTCGTTAGTAAGGTGTTGCAGGCCCTGAAACGAGATATCAGGCCCTGGAGAAGGCTGCGCTGGCTGTGGTGTTTTGGCGAGGAGGTTGCGCCACTACTTCCATAGCTTCACGATTCTGGTGATGACTGACTTGCCATCCAGAAGGTGTTGAAGAAGCCTGACGTTGCTGGGAGGATGGTGAAGTGGGCAGTAGAGCTGTCAGAGTTTGATATTAAGTATGAACCCCGAGGCCCGATCAAGGGGCAAATCTTTGCAAATTTCGTGGTCGAGCCTCTCATCTGAGGCGACACGAGTTGAAGGGGACGATTTCCGTTGGGTGCTCTCGGTGGATGGATCGTCAACCAGCAGGGTAGCGGTGCTGGAGTCATCTTGGAAGGACCAACGGCGTGCTGATCGAACAATCTTTGAGGTTTGCCTTCAAAGCCAGCAATAATCAAGCAGAATATGAGGCGCTGATCGCCGGGATTTTGTTGGCAAAGGAGATGGAGCTAGGGTAGTTGATGGCTAAGAGTGACTCGCTGCTAGTCACAGGGCAAGTAACAGGCGAGTTCCAGGCTAAAGATCCACAAATGGCGGCTTACTTGGAGTATGTGCAGGAATTGAAGAGTTCCTTTGCCTCCTTTGAAAGTGGTGCATGTGCCAGAGAGCAGAATGCCCGAGCTGACTTGCTAGCTAAGCTCGCCAGTTCAGGCAAGGGGGGTAGACAGAGGACGGTGATTCAGAAACTCTGAAGACGCCGAGAGCATTTGGGCAGATCACCTGGTTCTTCAGATAAGCAGGTCGACAGAAAAAGCGGCAAGAAGTCACAAGTCTTTAACGCAAGAAACATTGAGATCGCCGAGAATTAGAGCGCGTCGGGGAGAGAGGGTGAACATGACGCAGGTCTGTGCTACCCATGAGCCAGATACCTGGATAACACAGTACAAGCGTGCTTGGCAGATGGCCTTCTCCCCGCTGGATCCGACAAAGGCTAGGAAGGTAAAAAAAATTCTAGCAAGTAAACATTTGATGGCGATCTGTACAGTTTGGGTTCACTCACCCACTCCTGAATGTATACATGGCGAGAATGCACGAGAATCATGGCAGAGCTCCACGAAGGAATATGCGGAAGCCACGTCGGGGGTCGAGCTCTGGCCGCGAGGACTCTCTGTGCAGGGTACTACTGGCCATCGATGAGAGAAGACTGCAAGAATACGCGCATGTTCAAACAATGCCAACAGCACGCCGATTGGCACAAGGCGCCTCCTGAGGAGTTGAAGTCGATTACAACCCTTGGCCATTTCACACTTGGGGAATCGACATCCTGGGACCATTCCCGCTGGCAATCAGGCAGATGAAGTACTTGGTGGTGGCGATTGAGTATTCCACTAAAGTGGATCGAAGCAGAACCAGTGGCCCAGATCACCGCACACAAGATCGAAGGTTTCGTGTGGAAGAACATTGTATGCCATTGGTGTGCCCAAGTGCCTGGTGTCGGACAATGGGACTCAGTTTGTAAGCCACTTGTTGAAGAAGCTGTGCGAAGGGGTGGGATTCAACAAGTGTTTGATCCGTCACACCCTCAGACAAATGGCCAAGTAGAGTCAGCTAATCGGGTGTTGCTGAGAGGTTTAAAGAGAAGGCTAAGAAAAGCCAAAGGAAGCTGGGCTGAGGAGGTACCCCCGTATAGTCTGGGCGTACCACACCACTGAGCAGTCAGAACCCATGAGACCCCGTTCAGCTGGTCTATGGATGCGACGCAATGATTCCAGTAGAAATCCAGGAAAGCTCGCCGAGATCCAGAACTTCGTAGAGGAAGACTCGAATGAGGAAAAAGGTTGAACCTGGATCTACTGGATGAGGTCAGGGAAGAGGCGAGATAAAGGCTGAAGCGGTGAAGAGAAGGATTGAATGAAAATATAACTCGAAGGTGATGCCGAGACAGTTTAGAAAGGCGACCTGGTGATGAGGAAAGACCACCAGTACGAGATGGAGAACAAGCTGTCGCCCAAGTGAACGGGACCGTTCAGAATAACCGAGGCGCTCAGGAACGGACGCCTACCGCTAGAGACATTGGAAGAGGAGGCGATTCCTCGCACTTGGAACGCCACCACCTCAAGTTATATTTCAGTTGAAAACTTGTAAGTAAAGATAAACACGAGTTACATTACAATGCTCTTTAAAACAGTTTGAAGGGGCACTCTTTTTTCCCTAAGGAGGGTTTTAACGAGGCCACCCAATAAAGAGAAGTTTTCAAAAGTTTAAGTTGTTTCAGATTTCATGCCTTGTTTTCAGAAAGTTTGAAGAAAGACCTTGTCACTTATACGTGACTAAGGCAAGTTAAAGATATATTGCATGCTTTCTAAAAAGGTTTTAAGTCCTCATCGTGATGTGATTCCAAAAGCCACAATAGAACAAGATTCTTGACATTATTAGGAATCACCTAGAGCTGGAAAATATAGAGGCACTTTCTTAGAAGTTGGATCATGGTCTAAGTCAAGAACTCACCAATAACAAGTACCAAATCCCAAACTCATTTGATGAACCAAATATTGTCAAATTGAATCAACAAAGGAATTAAAAAGAAGAGACCGAACAGAATGAACCAAAATCAAATTACCGAACAGAATAAGAAACAAACAAAAATAGGTGCTGAAAATTAGAAGAATCGAAACAACAACAACTCAAAACACAAGGCAACATGAACAAATTGAAGAAGAAGAAAGGAAGGAGAAGAGAATGCTCATGAAAGAAGAATGTTGGATGATCACGCACTAGAAGTATGGATGCTCCTAGATGATGTGTAAGCCGCCACTTGAGAAACCATGGTCCTTCAAGATAAGACTAGAGTAGAAGCTCAAAAGCTCTCCAAATGCTCACTCCAATTTGAGTATAGTTTCTTTAGATAAATTCAAATCTGAATTTACAAGGAAGCACCTCTATTTATAGCCTAAGTGCTGAAAATAAAAGCTAAAACAATTCAAAATTCCCTCCCAAATCAAACTAGAACCGGCGCTAATTTGCAAAGTAAGGAAGGTGTGATCCTTCCTTCACTTTGGCACCCCCTATTCTACTCCTACACCTATCTACTAATACACCCCCCTAAAGCTCCTAACTAAAACCTAAAAGATCTATAACAAAAGAGGTTTCTAAAGTTCCCTCTAAGCACCTTCAACTAAAGAAACTACAAAAAGAGAAAATAAATGTCCTCTAGCTCCCAAAGCTTGAAATGCTTCTGTAATCCTTTGAGGTGGACTTGACCTCCATGGGCGTCCTCCATTTGTGCCTCCACCCAATTCTTGAGCTTGATGAGTGGCCTCCATGTTCTCTTGAGCTGATCTCCATCATACTCCCCGAGTTGGAGAGAATTCGACCACAATCTGGAGACCTACAGAAAAAGGGTTAGATCGCTGACATTAAAAGTATGACTACCTAAGAATGTATCAGGCATATCTAACTCATAAGCATGGTCATTAATCCTCTTGAGACTGGAAAGGTCCATCCCCTCGAGCATTAGTTTGGACTTCCTTTGAGTAGAAAACGATCCTTCCTCAAATGAAGCCAAACCTAATCGCCCTCATCAAAACAACAATGCTTTTTCCTTTTATTGGCAAGTTCAGCATACTTGCCAACCTTCTTCTCAATTCTCTTCTTGATGTCTTTATGCAAAGTTTTCACAAAAGAAGCCTTTTCATCCCCATCTTGCAGAAGACATCTTCAAGAAGGGGAATAGGAAGAAGATCAAGAGTGTTAGGGATTAAACCCATAGCCACCTCAAAAGGAGAATGGGAGGTGGTAGAATTTACTACTCGGTTATATGCAAACTCAACATGGGTAGTAAATTCTCCCACACTCTAGGATTCCCCGAAATAAAGCATCTCAATAGTTGTCCCAAAGTTCTATTCACCACCTCGGTTTGACCATCAGTTTGTGGGTGGCAAGTGGTAGAAAATAAAAGCTTAGTTCCAAGCTTGCCCCACAAGATCTTCCAAAAGTGACTCAAGAACTTAGGATCTCTATCGGACACTATAGACCTAGGAATCCCATGCAAGCGAACCACTCTGGAAGAAGAGGTTTGCAATGTGGCATGCATCATCCACTTTGTGGCAAGAATAAAGTGAGCCATCTTTGAGAAACGATCACTACCACAAAATGGAGTCCTTTCCCTTTGATGTTGGGTAAGCCTAAGATGAAATCCATAGATATATCTACCCAAGCATTGAAGGATAGAAGAGGAGTATAAAGACCATGGGATGCATTTTAGATTTAGCTTTGCGGCAAGCTATGCATTATCACACAAACATGAACATGTTTATGCATATGAGGCCAAAAGAAATGTTCATGCAACACATCCAAAGTTTAGCAACCCCAAAATGTCCCATTAAGCCCCCCTCATGAGCTTCTCTAACAAGAGATAATCTAATAGAGCATTGGGAACACAAAGACGTTTCCCTTAAAAAGAAAGCCATCTTGAATAAAAAATCTTTGTGTCCTCCCTTAAACACTCTTGATAGAGGAGAGAAAAATCAAGGTCATCATAAAAGTTCCTTAATGTGATCAAAACCAAGATATTGAGAGTTAAAAATTTAGCAAGGGTATCTTCTAGAAAGAGCATCCGCCACAATATTTATTTTGCCTTGCTTGGTTGATCACATAAGAAATTGCTCAATGAATTCCACCCACTTAGCATGCCTCTTTATTTGTTTGGCTTTTCAAATATTAAGAGATCCATGATCACTATGTATCACAAACTCTTTGGAAAAAGATAGTGTTGCCAAGTAAACAAAGCCCTAACAAGTGCATATAATTCTTATCATAGGTGGAATAGTTGAGATACTTCCCTTCAATTTCTCACTAAAATAGGCTATGGGTGGCCCTCTTGAAGGAGAAAAGCCCCAATGCCTATGCTTAAGCATCACACTCAATCTCAAATGTCTTAGTGAAATTAGAAGGGCCAAGATGGAGCATTAGTCAATTTTCTTTCAAAGTATCAAAAGCATTTTGTTGTGCTTCTCCCAATGAAAGACCACATCCTTTCACTATTCATTGAGTGGTGCGGCAATGTACCAAAGTTTGGGACAAAATCTCTATAGAAAGAAGCTAGCCCATGAAAACTTCGGACCTCATTCAAAGATTTCGGTGTAGCGCCAATTTGAATGGCCACCACCTTTGTTTTGTCCACATGGACCCCTTTACAACTCACAACAAACCCTAGGAATTCTATATATCAAGAGCAAACATACATTAGCAAGTTAGCATAGAAATGTCCTTCCTAAGGGTCCAAAACTTGCCTAACATGCAACCTTGGTCATTCAAAGATAAGCTATAAATGAGAATGTCATCAAAGTAAACCACAACAAACTACCAATGAAAGTCTAAGAACATAGCATGAAGGCGCATGAAGTACTTGGGCATAGTTAAACCAAAAAGGCAATAACTAACCACTCATATAAACCAAAGTTGGTCTTAAAAGCCGTCTTCCATTCATCACCCGTTTATACGGATTTGATGTAGCCGCTTTTAAGATCAATCTTGAAAAGATTTTAGAACCATGTAATTCATCCAACAAATCATCTAGTCTAGTATGGGATGCCTATACTTAAATGGTTATTATTTATGCCCTACAATCCGAACACATTCGCCATGTCCATCCTTTTTGGCACTAAGATGATAGCATAGCACAAGGACTCATGCTATCTTGCACCCACCTTTCTCAATCAAAGCCTCAACTTGTTGGCGAAATTCCTTGGTTCACTTGGATTGGTCCTATATGCTGGACGATTGTAAAGAAGAGCCCGGTATCAAATCAATTTGGGCTCAATCCCTCTCAAAGGTGGAAGTCCATTTGGAGGATCTTGAACACATCTTGAACTCTTCTACCAAATTTCCAAGCAATGAGGACTATCAACAAATGATCTATGCTAAGATTCTAGGATGGCTAAAAAAGAGGATGATGAGCCACTATTTCCCTTTCAATGTCACGCCTAGACACAAGGAGTGTAGGCTTAGAACTCTTATCTTTTTTATCTTTTTTTCCTTTTCACTCTCCCTCTTTTTCTTCATGATAACTTGGTCCTCATGGACTTCTCTTGGAGAGAGAAATTTTAAAGTAACCTTGTGACCATGGAATTCAAAAGATAATTTGTTGGTAAAGCCATCATGTAAAAATTTTCTATCAAATTGCCAAGGCCTTCCCAAAAGAACATGAGTGGCTTCCATGGGCACAACATCACATAATACCTCATCTTTGTATTTTCCAATGGAGAAATGGATGAGGACTTGTTTATTAACAATTATTTCTCCTACTTCACTAAGCCATTGTAACTTGTAGGGCTTTGTATGAGAGATAGTAGGCAATCCAAGCTTATCTACTACTCTTGTACTAGCCACATTTGCACAACTACCCCCATCCACTATCAAGGAACAAATGTTGTTTTGAATAAGACATCTTGTATGGAAAATATTTTCCCTTTGACTTTCATCAAAAGGTTGTGAAACTTGTCCAAGAAGTCTTCTCACAACTAACAAGTCCCCTTCAAGTGGACATTCGCTCTCTTCCTCACTAGATGCATGAGAATGCAATGAATGCTTTGGAGAATCCGAATCATGCTCACTAACTACAATGCCCTCATGCATGTACATACTTCGTTTGGAAGGACAATTTGCAGCAATATGACCATAACCCATACATTTAAAGCATTTAGTGTTAGATGTTCTAGTGGGAGACTTAGGTCTAGAAGTTGATGGCTTAGATTCCTTGGGTTTGAAAGAAGAATCTTTGGAAGGATGTTTAGAAAAAGAAGTTTTGTTTCTCCAAGACTTGGAGTAGTATCCATCATTGGAAGCATTTTTAAAAGAATTTTTCTTAGCAAGTTGGGCTTCCACCTTCATTGCAAGATGAACTAAAGAGCCCAATTGATGGAAAGGGCCCAAGCTCACCACACTATGAAAGCCAAAAGACTAAGACCGTCTAGTTTCACAAAGGAGCGTCTAGTCTTCCAAATGGAGCGTCTAGCTTCACAAGGGAGCGTCTAGCCATGGCTACATAAGGAGCATCTATGAAGAGTCCTAGACCGTCTAGCTTCACACACACATGAGCCAAGCTACGGTTTGGGAAGAGAAGGCTTTGTTGCATAAAGGCCCATTAGGGGTACTTAGTAGATAGGATAGTGTAGAAAGCACTTTGTGAAGGAAACATTCTAGAAACTAGGTTTGTGTGGCCGGTCATTGCACATGGCACATGGCTTAGGTTTTACATTTAATTTTTGTTTTCTTTTCATTAGAAAGTAGCTTACCTTTTACGTCCAAGATGGCCTATAAATAGGAAGGCTATCTCATTGTATTTTTCAAGTTTAATTGAGTATTGTTATGCTGCCCATTTTGTGCACTAGCTTTACTTCTCCTAGAAATCTAGGCTATAAACTTCAATCCTTTCACCTTTCTCCCTTGAGCTGGCCGAACCACTCAAACATCACACTCCTCATGCACCTTCAAAGCCAACACAACTCCTAGGAGGGCTTTGTTTCACTCACCCATTGCTTCCGCATCCTTTTACTACTTTGATTCAAGAAGAACACATGAAATGCCATCATTTGGTATCAGAGCTTTTGGTTCTTCAAGATGAGTAGCTTGGTCT
>NW_027174323.1:0-14113 GCF_000499845.2 Phaseolus vulgaris | reverse complement strand
CCCACACTCTAGGATTCCCCGAAAATAAAGCATCTCAAATAGTTGTCGTGGTAGAAAATAAAAAGCTTAGTTCCAAGCTTGCCCCACAAGGTCTTCCAAAAGTGACTCAAGAACTTAGGATCTCTATCGGACACTATAGACCTAGGAATCCCATGCAAGCGAACCACTTCTTAGAAGAAGAGGTTTGCAATGTGGCATGCATCATCCACTTTGTGGCAAGGAATAAAGTGAGCCATCTTTGAAAAATGATCCACTACCACAAAAATGGAGTCCTTTCCCTTTGATGTCTTGGGTAAGCCTAAGATGAAATCCATAGATATATCTACCCAAGGCATTGAAGGGATAGGAAGAGGAGTATAAAGACCATGGGGATGCATTTTAGACTTAGCTTTGCGGCAATATGCATTTATCACACAAACTATGAACATGTTTATGCATATGTGGCCAAAAGAAAATGTTTCATGCAATACATCCAAAGTTTTAGCAACCCAAAATGTCCCATTAAACCCCCCTCATGAGCTTCTCTAACAAGAGATAATCTAATAGAGCATTGGGGAACACAAAGACGTTTTCCTTTAAAAAGAAAGCCATCTTGAATAAAAAAGTTTTTTGTGTCCTCCCTTAAGACACTCTTGATAGATGAGAGAAAAATCAAGGTCATCATGATAAAGTTCCTTAATGTGATCAAAACCAAGATATTGAGAGGTTAAAAGATTTAGCAAGGTGTATCTTCTAGAAAGAGCATTTGCCACAATATTTATTTTGCCTTGCTTGTGTTTGATCACATAAGGAAATTGCTCAATGAATTCCACCCACTTAGCATGCCTCTTGTTAAGTTTGTTTTGGCTTTTCAAATATTTAAGAGATTCATGATCACTATGTATCACAAACTCTTTGGGAAAAAGATAGTGTTGCCAAGTAAACAAAGCCTAACAAGTGCATATAATTCCTTATCATAGGTGGAATAATTGAGATGACTTCCTTTCAATTTCTCACTAAAATAGGCTATGGGGTGGCCCTCTTGAAGGAGAACAGCTCCAATACCTATGCTTGAAGCATCACACTCAATCTCAAATGTCTTAGTGAAATTAGGAAGGGCCAAGATGGGAGCATTAGTCAATTTTTCTTTCAAAGTGTCAAAAAGCCTTTTGTTGTGCTTCTCCCCAATGAAAGACCACATCCTTGATGAGTGGGCGTGATGAGTACCAAAGTTTGGGACAAATCTTCTATAGAAAGAAGCAAGCCCATGAAAACTTCGGACCTCATTCAAAGATTTCGGTGTAGGCCAATTTTGAATGGCCACCACCTTTGTTTTGTCCACATGGACCCTTTACAACTCACAACAAACCCTAGGAATTCTATATGATCAAGAGCAAACATACATTAGCAAGGTTAGCATACAAATGTTCCTTCCTAAGGGTTTCTAAAACTTGCCTAACATGCAACCTATGGTCATTCAAAGATAAGCTATAAATGAGAATGTCATCAAAGTAAACCACAACAAACTTACCAATGAAAGGTCTAAGAACATGATGCATGAGGCGCATGAAGGTACTTGGTGCATTAGTTAAACCAAAAGGCATAACTAACCACTCATATAAACCAAAGTTGGTCTTAAAAGCCGTCTTCCATTCATCACCCGGTTTGATACGAATTTGATTGTAGCCGCTTTTAAGATCAATCTTTGAAAAGATTTTAGAACCATGTAATTCATCCAACAAATCATGTAGTCTAGGTATGGATGCCTATACTTAATGGTTATGTTATTTATGGCCCTACAATCCGAACACATTCGCCATGTGCCATCCTTTTTTGGCACTAAGATGATAGGCATAGCACAAGGACTCATGCTATCTTGCCCCCACCCTTTCTCAATCAAAGCCTCAACTTGTTGGCGAATTTCCTTGGTTTCACTTGGATTGGTCCTATATGCTGGACGATTTGTAAAGAAGAGCCCGGTATCAAATCAATTTGGTGCTCAATCCCTCTCAAAGGTGGAAGTCCATTTGGAGGATCTTGAAACACATCTTGGAACTTTTCTACCAAATTTTCTAAGCAATGAGGACTATCAACAAGTGATTCTACTCTAAGAGTTCTAGGGATGGCTAAAAAAAGAGGATGATGAGCCACTATTTCCCTTTCAATGTTACGCCTAGACACAAGGAGTGTAGGCTTAGAACTCTTATCTTTTTTATCTTTTTTATCTTTTTCACTCTCCCTCTTTTTCTTCATGATAACCTGGTCCTCATGGACTTCTCATGGAGAGAGAGATTTTAAAGTAACCTTGTGACCATGGAATTCAAAAGATAGTTTATTGGTAAAGCCATCATGTAAAACTTTTCTATCAAATTGCCAAGGCCTTCCCAAAAGAACATGAGTGGCTTCCATGGGCACAACATCACATAATACCTCATCTTTGTATTTTCCAATGGAGAAATGGATGAGGACTTGTTTATTAACAATTATTTCTCCTACCTCACTAAGCCATTGTAATTTGTAGGGCTTTGTATGAGAGATAGTAGGCAATCCAAGCTTGTCTACCACTCTTGTACTAGCCACATTTGCACAACTACCCCATCCACTATCAAGGAACAAATGTTGTTTTGAATAAGACATCTTGTATGGAAAATATTTTCCCTTTGACTTTCATCAAAAGGTTGTGAAACTTGTCCAAGAAGTCTTCTCACAACTAACAAGTCCCCTTCAAGTGGACATTCGCTCTCTTCCTCACTAGATGCATGAGAATGCAATGAATGCTTAGGAGAATCCGAATCATGCTCACTAACTACAATGCCCTCATGCATGTACATACTTCGTTTGGAAGGACAATTTGCAGCAATATGACCATAACCCATACATTAAAGCATTTAGTATTAGACGTTCTAGTGGGAGATTTAGGCCTAGAAGTAGATGGCTTAGATTCCTTAGGTTTGAAAGAAGAATCTTTAGAAGGATGTTTAGAAAAAGAAGTTTTGTTTCTCCAAGACTTGGAGTAGTATCCATCATTGAAGCATTTTTAAAAGAGTTTTTCTTAGCAAGTTGGGCTTCCACCTTCATTGCAAGATGAACTAAAGAGCCCAATGATGAATACTCTTGTAACTCAACAATGTCTTGAATATCCTTCCTAAGACCACTCACAAACCTAGCAACCATGGCTTCTTCACTTTCTTCTAATTCAATTTTAAGCACAAGCGTCTCAAGCTCCTTATAATATTCATCCACATTTAGCGTGCCTTGTTGAAACCGTTGGAGTCTCAACATGAGGTCTTTCCTAAAATGTGGGGCACAAACCTAGCGCGCATATGATCCTTCAAAGAGTTCCAAGAGTCCACGAGAGGACCCTTGTGATAGATAATGTCCTTTACAATTCCATGCCACCATTTCATGGCATAATCACTAAACTCTAGGGTGCCTAGCTTGAGCTTATGCTCATCTTGGATCTCATGGATCTCAAAAATTTGTTCACACTTAGCCTCCCAATCTACATATACATTTGGATCACTAGAACCATTAAAACAAGGTAGCTTGACCGAAGGAAGCTTGGACTTTGCATCATGATAGAAAGCCATTGCCGTAGTGAGTTCTTTCTCCTTGATGATGATGTCTTTGTCCATGGACTTGAGGTGGAGTTCTCCTTCTCCTATGCTCATCTTCACGGCCAAAATCATTTGAAGATGCTCTTGTTGAAGGTCTATGTGCAATATGCTCATCATGGATGGAAGGAGATGGTCTAGTTTGTTGCACCTCCAACTTTTGCAATTTCTCCTCCAACCGTCTAATTGTTCTTTGAGCTTCATGTAATTCACCAAGGATTGAAGCTTTGGAAGGAGAATTCTGCTTGTAGGATGCATCACTTGAAAATCCAGCCATGTGTAATTAAAAACAGCAAACACACAAAAACAGCAAACAAGTTAAAAATTAGCAAAAACAGTGAGCTTGGTCAGCAAGAATGCTGAAGTGAAAAGAGGTAGAAAAAAGAGGTCACTCTCAAAGAAATAATGTTCTTGCACCAATCTGATCTTGAGGCCTTGGAATCCTCAAATGAAAGATGTCAAAGCAAGCACACCAATCTCAAAAGCAACCACCACAAAACCAATGAAACAATAAAGACAAACAAGAAAAGGTATAAGCAAGGAAAGGTAATTGCAAAAGGAAAAACTATGTGTAAGACAAACTCAAAGAGTAAGAATGAAAGACAATCAAGAAAATAAAGAACTCAATGAGAAAAGTAGGCACACAAAAGAATACTTAAGGAAAGCACTAGAGTAGATGAAGAAAACAAAAAATTTAGCTACTGGAAATTTTTTTAAAAACTGTGCTTGATATTCACTGATTTAACTGGAATGATGTAGAGCGAACTGGATTATGAAATTTAAACCACAGAAACTTCAAGATGTTAACTCAATAATGGCACTGGAATCAATTAAAAACAGTAAGCCAATTAATTGAGATAAATTTTTTAAAATCGCTGCCAGATTACCGTATTCTTTTTGGCAGAATTGTACACTTTTTTATTTTATTTATCATTTTTTGTGTACTTTGAATTTTTGAATGATTCTTTTTTCTATTCTTTTCTAACACTTTGAATATCACAAATCCAGAATTTCAGAATTTTCCAGTGAGTAAATCAATTGAAATAAGGAAAACAGTAAGCACTCTTTTTCAGAAACAGAGGAATCCTAATAGGAATGAAAAACAGAATTATGAACTAGCAAAGACATAATAGAAAATGATGTATTGGAACTTGTATAGGTCTAGAATACAAGTATGAACTCAATTCTAAAAAGAAAAATGCACAAAGGATCAATATCAATTCAGAAAAATTATATGACACCAAAGCAAGAAACAATCAAAGCAATAAAAGTACTACTAGAAGTAATGACAAATATGGAATAACATGACTAAGACAAAACTTGACATGATTACAAAATTAAAAGACACATCACAAATTTTAACAACAAGTGAAAGGAAGCTTAAGGTAAACTCTAGGAAGGATAATGCCTTTCCAAAAGAGCAACCATACTCATAAGAAGAATGAGTGCCATAAACCTTTTCACAAGCACTTGGTGTAAAAGAAAAACAGCAAGAAAACTCAAATAACACCTAAAACAGAAACTTAAATTGCAAGAAAATTAAAGAGCTCTTGCAATTAAAGTGCACACAACTCAACAATTAAACAAGAAGAACCTAAGACTCATGATACCACATGATGTGATTCCAATAGCCTCATAGAGAAAGGTTCTTGACCTTCTTAGGAATCACCTTGAGTTGGACATTATAGAGGCACTTTTCTTAGAGTTGGATCATTGTTCTAAGACAAGAACTCACCAAAAACTAGTACCAAATCCCAAACTCATTTGGATGTTCCAATTATAGTCAAATTGAACCGATTAAAGTGGAAGAAAATGCAATTGCACCGAACATATTACTTAAGGAATGAATTGAACCGAACAAAAGAGCTAGAAAAACAAGGAACAAGATGAATGGACAGAATTATAAAACTGCCGAACCAAAAACTCATAAAAACAGCAAGAACACCAAGCCAAAACTCAAGAACACAAGCTAACAAAAACAATTGAAAGAGGAGAAAGGAAGGAGAGAAGAATTGCTCATGAAGATGGAAGGATGATGGATGATCTCGCCACTAGAAGTGTGGAATGCTCCTAGATGAGAGTGCTGCCGCCACTTGAGGACTCCATGGATCCATCAAGATAAGACTAGAGAAGAAGGCTCAAAAGCTCTCCAATGATCACTCAAAATTTGAGTAGAGTTTTCTTAGATTAATTCCAATCTGAAAAATACAAGGAGAGCACCTCTATTTATAGCCTAAGGTGCTGAAAAACAAAGCTAAGAGAATTCAAAATTCCCTCCTAAAACTATTCAAAACCGGCGCCTAATCCATGCATGAGGAAGGTGTGACTCCTTCCTTCACTTTGGCACCTCCTATTCTACTTCTACACCTATCTACTAACACCCCCCCCCTAAAGCTCCTAACTAAAGCCTAAAAGATGCTATAACAATAGAGGTTTCTAAAGTTTCCCTCTAAGCACCTTCTACTAAAGAAATTACAAAAAGAGAAAATAAATGTCCTCTAGCTCCTAAAGCTTTAAACATGCTTCTTGTAAGCCTTTGAGGTGAACTTTGACCTCCATGGGCGTCTTCTATTTGTGCCTCCACCTCCTCTTGATCTTGTTGATTGGCCTCTATGTTCTCTTGATCTTGATCTCCATCATGAAATGTCCATAGTTTTGATCATGCATATTTTGCAATAACTCCAATTTTCACAAAAACTTTGGGATTAAAAATAATTTAACACTTTATATCTTTTGTTTGGAACTTAAATCTACTTCTACTAAAACAAGTTTCTAATTACTTCTTAAACTTTCAAAATTAAAAGCAAAGTAAATAGAATCAAAGTAAGGACTCCTAGAACACTAATGAACATATGACTCAAAGAAAAAGGCAAGAGCACAATAAGACACAAAATAACAATCCAAAAGTGAAACAAAGCTATGGAAAATAAAATAGCCAAATGAAAATTGCAAGGAAAATAAAGAGCTGAAAATTAAATTGCAAGAAAGTAAAGACAAGAATTTAAAGGTACTTGAATGTAAAGACAAGGAATTAAAGGTGCTTGAATGTAAATACAAGGAATTAAAGATACAAGAAAGTAAAGTGCCAATCAACTCTAAACAAGATAAACTCAAAAACCAAAGCTCTGAATACCACATGATGTGAGTTGATTTTTAGGAGTTTTCAATTAGGTGACACTTTACTTTTAAGATTGAGATTTTAGGAATTTAAGAGTGAAGACCTTAGGAAAATTCTCACTAGAAACTAACTTAACCAAGTGGTTAAGTAGGTGTGAAGGTGCATTTCACAAAGGCAAAGATAAAAGACAATATATGGTGGGAATGGATACAAAACTCAATTAATCATGATAAAAACCGAGAGCAAAACCAAGGAAAAATACAAAGACAATTAACATGAATGGAAGGAAAAATGAAGGAGAATGGAAGAAGGAAACTTATGGAAAAGGGAGTGGAGATCATGCCACTTGATGGGTGGTAACCACCAAGATAAGTGGAAGGTCGCCACTTGAGAGCTTCATTCTCATCAAGATAAGACCAAGGGAGAGGAGATAACACTCACTCAAGCTCACATAATATTTGTGAAGAGTAACTTTTCTATTCAATTCAACATGAGAAATACAAAGGGTGAGGCCTCCTATTTATAAGAAGAAAGAGCCTTGGAGAACAAGTAGTGAAGGTAGAAAGGGAAGAGCTAATGTGGTGCGACCTAGGTCATTAAATATGGTCAATGCCACACCATAAGCCTAATGTTCTAGAAGCTAGGTTAAGCCTCCTTCCCTACAAGGCTTCATGAGCTAAAAAACTAGGAACACCCTCCCATTTGTGCTAAAAGACACTTACTCTACTGAAATTACAAAAAGCGAAACCAATTGATGCTTAGCACCCAAAGTTTGTGCTCTGCTCCTAGTGATCCTTTGAAGTATGGTAGGTGTTGAGTCATGCTCCTAGTCTTCCTCCTTAGAGGTTGGGCTTGGTCAGTAGGCACTCTCAAATGGACAAAAACCAGAGCATCTAATGTTCTTCCTGCTAGTCTTCTTAAGAATTAAACAAGTTGTAAATAAATTGGGCTCACTCTAGGGGTCCAAATAGCAAGATAGGCTAAAGTAGGTTCATATAGCATAATAAGGGAGGTGTGCTTATCACTTTAGATTGTTTTTGACGTAGTTTCTAGAAGAACAAGCCTAAGGTGTGGTTTTGACTTAGTCAAACTCTAAAGGAAGCCCCATTTTTAGGTTTCCCATCCTACCCTTGCTTCTTATTTTCCAAGGCACCATCTCCTATAAATAGGGTGTCATACTCCTTGTATTTTACATGTTGAATTTGAATAGAAAAGTTACTCTGGACAATTTGTGTGAGGTGTTTGTGAGGCTTGTTTCCTCCTAGCATTAGGTCTCATCTTGAGTGATTTGAGGACTCTCAAGTGGTAGCTGTCCCGACCAGTCCTCGGTCACCAACCTAGAGACTGACCTTAGACATCTTGCACCGATGCTTGGTGAGGGAAGGGGCCACGTGAGATGGGCCCCAGAGACACCTACCAGGGAATTGGTTAGTCTTTGGGATTTTTACCCTAAGCCCCAATGTGGGAGATCGAGATCGGACCTCGCCAGTAGAGGGAGAAGATCAGACATCGGTCCTCTGAACATTGTAGAAGGCCACGAAAGGTGAGCCTAGAGATTTATTAAGATAACAAGTTAAAGAAAAGAGATATATGGGAAGCCTAAGTCACGAGGGATCCCATGCACGTTGTAACATCCCTAACTTTTACTTTTTTTTAAAAAAAAAAAAAATATGCGTACAATATCTAATTAGCGTACAATATCTAATTAACATATAAACATATATTGTTTTCTCATATTTGTATCTCAAAATATATCCCTCTTCATAGGATTTAATATATACATCCAAAAAGTTTAAAAACAAAACAAAGCAAAGCATTCAATTTAAATCTATCTAATCCTTCTGCTGCTCACTGAGGAGCTCTATTACCTGCAATCTCATCTGCTCCCGTGTAAATACACGATCATCACAGTTAGAGAAACAACACAACCAAATAACAGGGTAAGCTAGTCATATAAAACAAAATTCTATAAAATTTCACTTTGAAATAAATCAACATAAATCATAAGTCTCATACAAATTTCAAATCATCAAATGTCATACAATTTCTCAAATCATCAAGTGTCATACAAATTCTATATTCATCTTTCACATGTCAGACTTCCACTGACTCATATAACATAGACACTTGACTCTACTTCCGGAAGACTCGTGCGTTGACTTAGACTCAGAGATTTGCACCTGTCATACTATCTCACTGTGAAATCCACACAGTTATGCGCATAAAGAATCTCAATATCATATCTCTCCTAGTATGACAGGGTTAACTCATATAACAGGTCAAGTTAGTTATCTTTTCAAACAACTTACCCATTCATATGAACCTCCTTCGACTTTCACCACCTGAATAACTTCATCTATATGATTTCATTATCTCAGGAGAGTCAGGATATCTCCTTCTAGACAAATCCCTAGTCAATGCACATCCTAAACAATCTTAACACGGTATTTTCTTTCCTGAAAATACTATGTTTTGATTAAAAATTCATATTCTAAACATCACAATCTCCAACATCAAACAATCAAATCATTCCACAATTTAGAATTTGCAAAACACACAACAATTCATTTACTAATCATATAAATGTCTTGAATCAAAAGGATTCCAAAGTGTATCTAAATAACATCAAGTTTTACTATCCAAAAGAGAGACAATAAAAGGAGAATGAAATAAAATTTCTTCCGACTACAACTATATCCAACAGTATTTAATAAAAAGGATGAGGAAGCACAACATGAAAATTAAAGTTTGATAACTTATCTCAAAAACACCATAATTCATATTACAATCAACATAGCTCTCAAAATAATCAACTCATAATTTACTTTAAAAATTGTCACAGACAATTTTAGTTCATAAACTGAATCATCAAGAAATATTCAAAATATATATGCTCTGAAATTGTCAAGAAACAAATCATCACAAACCTTTTTCAAATACATTCAGTAATTCATTCAATTCCAAACTTATATACATTCTACATCATCTACTATAACTAAATTTTACATTTCAATCTCGAAACAGTTTCAATCTCAAAACAGTTTCAATCTCAGACAGTTACAACAAAATCCTGCAAGCAAAAACAATTGAAATTGGTGACCACGTCACCTCCAAATCCAGAATCTTCTAACCTATGGTTTCATTGAAAATAATAAGACTAGCTTCCCTTACCTGAACTTTAGCTGATGCTCACTAAGAGCTCCAAATCTACCAAAAACCTAAAGGTAATTAACCTGCACCACAGAGTCCTAATCAAAATCTAACTATATAATTAGGACCTTGATTTAACCGAGATTAACCCGTACAAAATCTAATATTAACCCGTACAAAATCTAATAATATCAAAATTAACTCAAAAGAAAAAGGAGCCAAGAAGGAACTTACTCCATCTGAGATTTTGATCCAGCAAACTTATAGGGTTCACTACCAAGAGTCCAACGGCAGACTCCGATCGCCAAACTGATAAGCGAGGTAGTAAGAATCTTAAAGAAAAGGGAGAGAAAAGGAAAAAGAAGAACAAAACTGAACTTACTCTATAAGAGATTCTGATCGGGTAGACTTGTAGTCTTCGCTGCCAGGAGTCTAACGGTATATTCTGATCGTCAAACTGATGAGCGAAGAGATCAGAATCTTGGAGAGAAGGGAGAGAAAGGAAAAGGAAACTTTTAGAGAGATGGTGGTTCTTTTAAAATGAAACCTGAATAACTGATTTTTCTATTTATATGCCCTTTTTCATTTTAATAATAAAATATTCAGGTATCATTTAAAATATACCACTTCTACTCTAAGGTTATTATCTAGATCCTTACATTCTCCCCAACAAGAAAAAAATTTTCGTCCCCGAAAATTGACTTACCAGAAAAGAGATATGGATAGGTTTCTCTAATGGTTTCTTTTAATTCCCAAGTTGAATCACCCGATTTATCATCCCACACTACCTTCACCATATTGATGGTCTTGCCTCTGAGCTGTTTACTCTGATTGCTTCAAAGACAAGTTATCCTTGATTTGCACATTATCCACTTCCAACACATGACTAGGGTCTGGGATGTACTTTCCTTAGCTGTGATACGTGAAAGACATTATGCAGGTTTGCTAATTGAGGAGGTAGAGCAATCTCATAAGCCACTGGACCTATCTTCTTTAGGATCTGATATGGTCCAATAAACTTAGGAGATAACTTCCTTGATTTGATAGCTCGTCCTACACCCTTGGTTGGTGTCACTTTCATGAACACATGATCTCCAGCTGCAAAATCCAAAGGCTTTCTCCTTTGATCTGCATATGATTTCTGCCTACTTTGAGAAGCTTTCATTCTGTCTTGTATCTGCTTCACCTTCTCAGTGGTCTGTTGAATTAACTCTGGCCCGACCAAAACTGTTTCACCGTCCTGATACCAACATAAAGGAGTTCTGCATTTCCTCCCATACAAAGCTGCATATGGTGCCATCCCAATACTAGCATGATAACTATTATTGTAAGTAAACTCCACCAAAGGCAACATCTCATCCCAACTTCCCAAATGATCCAAGATACATGTCCTTAACAGATCTTCTAAGGATTGGATCGTTCTCTCAGACTGCCCATCTGTTTAAGGATGATATGCAGAGCTCATTCTCAATCTAGTTCCCAAAGAATCTTGTAGACTCTGCCAAAACCGTGAAGTAAATCTGGGATCTCTATCCGAAACAATACTAGAAGGCACCCGATGCAATCTTACAATCTCTTTGATGTACAATTGTGCCAACTTGGCCATAGATATCCTCAAATTAACTGGGAGAAAGTGAGCACTCTTTGTCAGTCGATCAACTATTACCCATACTGCATCATGACCCCTTACTGATCTTGGTAAATGAGTAACAAACCATAGCAATGTTATCCATTTCCACTCAGGAATATCTAACTACTGCAACAAACCACCAGGTCTTTGATGCTCTACCTTTGCCTTTTGACATGTTAAGCAAGCAACAACATACTGAGCTATTTCTTTCTTCATGCCTGACCACCAAAAGGACTCCTTTCAAAATCACATCTTATTCATACCAGGATGTAGACTAAGATGGCTCTTATGACCTCTTCTAGAATCATTCTTCAGCTCTTCATTTGCAGGAATGCAAATTCTCCATTATAAATCTCAAAATCCCATCTTCTCCCATCACAAGTCTTTAGCTTGATTTGTACTAGTAAATCCACAATACGCTTTAGACTAAGATCCTCTAACTGCTTTTCCTTTATTATTCCAAGGAATCATTAGTTATAGTTAACTTACTACAACTAATATGATTAACATGGAATTCCACTCCCAAATTTAAATCCCTGAACTGCTCAATCAACTTCTGCTCTTCAATCGTCATAGCTGACACTTGCATTGACTTTCTACTCAAAGCATTTGCAACTACATTAGCCTTCCCTGGATGATACATCAGTTGAAATCATAATCCTTCAGAAATTCCATCCATCTTCTTTGTCTCATATTCAACTCTTTTTTATCAAACAAATATTTTAAACTTTTATGGTCACTGAACACCTGAAATTGAGCTCCATACAAATAATGTCTCCAAATCTTCAAAGCAAACACTACGGCTGCCAACTCTAAGTCATGAGTACGATAGTTTCTCTCATGAACTTTAAGTTGCCTTGAAGCATATGCAATTGCTCTTTTCTCTTGCATCAAGACACCCCAAACCCTGATAGGAAGCATCACAGTAAACTTCAAAAGGTTTTCCTGTATCAGGAATCACTAACACCGGAGCACTAGTTAACCTTTTCCTCAGCTCTATGAAACTCTGCTCACATCTGTCAGTCCAAGCAAAAGGTTGATCTTTGCGGGTTAACTGAGTCAAAGGAGCTACTACCCTGGAAAAATCTCAATGAACCTCCGATAGTAAACCAGCTAGACCACACGAAACTTCTTATCTCAGTGACTGTCTTAGGACGTTCCACTGAAGCACTGCCTCTACCTTGGCTGGATCTACTGAGATCCCCTGAGCTGATATTACATGCCCTAAGAAGTTGACTTCCTTCAGCCAGAACTCACACTTAGAGAACTTAGCATATAATTGCTTCTCCCTCAGAATCTCCAACCTATCTTCAGATGTTCTTCATGTTCTTTCTTGGTTCTTGAATAAATAAGTATGTCGTCTATAAAGACTACAATAAACTTATCCAAGAAAGGACGAAAAATTATATTCATGTAATCCATGAACAGAGCTGGAGCATTTGTTACTCCAAACGGCATCACCACATGTTCATAGTGTCCATAACGAGACCTAAAGGCTGTCTTCTGAACATCTTCAGCCTTTACCAAAATCTGGTGATATCCAGATCTCAGATCAATCTTTGAGAACACTGAAGCTCCATGTAACTGATCCATCAATCATCAATTCTGGGCAGAGGATACTTGTTCTTGATGGTCAACTTATTCAACTGTCTGTAATCTACACACAACCGAGACCCTCCATCTTTCTTCTTAACTAGAAGCACCGGAGCCCCCCATGGAGATACACTGGGCCTGATGAATCGTTTCTCCAACAAATCTTCAACTTGCTTCTTTAGTTCAATCAACTCAGCTGGAGCCATTCTATAGGGTCCCATTGACATTGGTCCAACTCCAGGTACCAAATCAATAGAGAATTTCACTTCTCTCTTGGGAGGTAATCCAGGTATTTCTTTTGGAAATACATCCATGAAATCCTTCACCACATGTATACTGCTCATTTCTTCTTCATTCTTCACTTTCATCTGAGTTAAGATTACAAAGCATCTTGATCCTTCTTTCAATTCTGACCACACATGCTGAGCAGATATCACATCTGACTCTTTGAAATCTGAAAACATGATTTTCTGTTGACCACAATCTATGAGAATGTGATTGGCAGATAGCCAATCCATTCCTAGGATAACATCCAGATCCTGAAGAGGTAGGTAGAAAGATCAAATTTATTTTGAACCTGCATCCCTCTACTATTACTGGACATTCAGAGCAAACTGTAGGGGTCAATACTTTTACTGATGTAGGTGTACAGACCATCAGTTCAAACGACAACTCTTTCACTAAAAGACCCATCTCATCTACACACAAACTTGATACAAAAGAATGTGTCGCTCCTGAATCAAACAAAACTTTAACACATCTACCAGCTATATAACATAGACTTTGTACCAAGTTACCTGACTGAGATGCTTCAGCTCCTGACATAGCAAAACTCTCCCTGTTGCCTGAGGTCTACTGCCTTCACTCCTAAATTGCTGAAAATCGCCTGATGGAGTCATCCTATTCTTGTTAGGACAATCTCTAGCAAAATGTCCCATCTTTTGGCATGTAAAACATCTTTCTCTGGAGTTCCCTTGGTGCACATATTAGTGGTATGTGGTCCACCACAATGGAAACATCTAGGTTTCT
>NW_027174322.1:0-14318 GCF_000499845.2 Phaseolus vulgaris | reverse complement strand
CAAGATTGCACAAAAACCATAACTTCACTTATTCACCAATTTGCTACCAAGGCAAAAATAGCCAAAACCCAACCAAGATCAATTCCTTTGCAACCAAAGTTTTCTCACCTCATTTTTTATGCAATTGTGAGAATTTCCCACCTGTATTGCACAAAAACCATAACTTCACTTATTCACGAATTTTGCTACCAACGCAAAAAGCAATCCACCGAATTTGGCTAAGCCAAAACCCAACCAAGATCAATTCCTTTTGCAACGAAACTTTTCACACCTCATTTTTTATGCATTTGTGACAATTCCCAACCAAGATTGCACAAAAACCATAATTTCAGTTAGTCACCAATTTTGCTAGCAAGGCAAAAAAAGCCAATCCACCGAACTTGTCTAAGCCAAAACCCAACCAAGATCAATTCCTTTTGCAACCAAACTTTCACTCCTCATTTTATATGCATTTGTGACAATTCCCCACCAAGATCGCAGAAAAACCATAACTTCACTTATTCACCAATTTTGCTACCAAGGCGAAAAAAGTCAATCCACCGAACTTGTCTAAGCCAAAACCCAACCAAGATCAATTCCTTTGCAACCAAACTTTCAAACCTCATTTTTTATGCATTCGTGAATATTGCCCACCAAGATTGCACAAAAACCATAATTTCAGTTAGTCACCAATTTTGCTAGCAAGGCAAAAAAAGCCAATCCACCGAACTTGGCTAAGCCAAAACCCAACCAAGATCAATTCCTTTTGCAACCAAACTTTTCACACCTCATTTTTTATGCATTTGTGACAATTCGCCACCAAGATTGCACAAAAACCATAACTTCACCTATTCACGAATTTTGCCACCAAGGCAAAAAAAGCTAATCCACCGAACTTGGCTAACCCAAAACCTAGCCAAGATCAATTCCTTTTGCAACCAAACTTTTCGCACCTCATTTTTTATGCATTTGTGACAATTCCCGGCCAAGATTGCACAATAACCATAACTTCACTTATTCACCAATTTTGCTACCAAGGCAAAATAAGCCAATCCACTGAACTTGGCTAAGCCAAAACCCAACAAAGATCAATTCCTTTTGTAACCAAAGTTTTCACACCTCATTTTTTATGCATTTGTGACAATTCCCCACCAGTATTGCACAAAAACCATAACTTCACTTATTCACGAATTTTGCTACCAATAAAAAAAAGCCAATCCACCAAACTTGGCTAAGCCAAAACCCAACCAAGATCAATTCCTTTTGCAACCAAATTTTTCACACCTCATTTTTATGCATTTGTGACAATTCCCCACCAGTATTACACAAAAACCATAACTTCACTTATTCACGAATTTTGCTACCAACGCAAAAAAGTCAATCCACCGATCTTGGCTAAGCTAAAACCCAACCAAAATAAATTCCTTTCGCAACCAAAGTTTTCACACCTCATTTTTGAAGCATTTGTGACAATTCCCCATCAAGATGGCACAAAAACCATAACTTCACTTATTCACCAATTTTTCGACCAAGGCAAAAGAAGCCAATCCACCGAACATGGCTAAGCCAAAACCCAACCAAGATCAATTCCTTTTGCAACCAAACTTTTCACACATCATTTTTATGCATCTGTTACAATTCCACACCAAGATAGCACAAAAACCATAACTTCACTTATTCACGAATTTAGCTACCAAGGCAAAAAAAAGCCAATCCACCGAACTTGGCTAAGCCAAAACCCAACCAAGATCAATTCCTTTTGCAACCAAACTTTTCACACCTCATTTTTTATGCATTTGGGACCATTCTTCACCAAGATTGCAAAAAAACCATAACTTCACTTGTACACCAATTTTGCGACCAAGGCAAAAAAGCCAATCCACCGAACTTGGCTATGCCAAAACCCAACCAAGATCAATTCCTTTTGCAACCAAACTTTCACACCTTATTTTTGAGACAATTCCCCACCAATATTGCACAAAAACCATAACTTCACTTATTCACGAATTTAGCTACCAAGGCAAAAACAAGCCAATCCACTGAACTTGGCTAAGCCAAAACCCAACCAAGATCAATTCCTTTTACAACCAAACTTTTCACACCTCATTTTTGTGACAATTCACCACCAAGATTGCACAAAAACCATAACTTCACTTATTCACCCATTTTGCCACCAAGGCAAACAAAGCCAATCCACCGAACTTGGCTAAGCCAAAACAGAACCAAGATCAATTCCTTTTGCAACCAAACTTTTCACACCTCATTTTTTATGCATTTGGGACAATTCCCCAGCAAGATTGCACAAAAACAATAACTTCACTTATTCACCAATTTTGCTACCAAGGCAAAAGAAGCCAATCCACCGAACTTGGCTAAGCCAAATCCCAACCAAGATCAATTCATTTTGCAACCAAACTTTGCACACCTCATTTTGGATGCATTTGTGACAATTCCCCACCAAGATTGCACAAAAACCATAACTTTACTTATTCACCAATTTTGCTTCCAAGGCCAAACATGCAATCCACTGAACTTGGCTAAGCCAAAACAAACCAAGATCAATTCCTTTTGCAACCAAAATTTACACACCTCATTTTTTATGCATTTATGACAATTCCCCATAGATATTGCACAATAACCATAACTTCACTTATTCACCATTTTTGTTACCAAGGCAAAAAAAGCCAATCCATCGAACTTGTCTAAGCCAACACCCAACCAAGATCAATTCCTTTTGCAACCAAACTTTTCACAGCTCATTTTTTATGTATTTGTGACAATTCCCCACCAAGATTGCACAAAAACCATAACTTCACTTATTCACCAATTTTGCTACCAAGGCAAAAAAAGCAAATCCACCGAACTTGGCTTCTCCAAAACCCAACGAAGATCAATTCCTTTTGCAACCAAACTTTGCACACCTCATTTTTGATGCATTTCTGACAATTCCCCACCAAGATTGCACAAAAACCATAACTTCACTTATTCACTAATTTTGCTTCCAAGGCCAAAAAAGCCAATCCACTGAACTTGGCTAAGCCAAAAACAAACCAAGATCAATTCCTTTTGCAACCAACCTTTACACACCTCATTTTTGATGCATTTGTGACAATTCCCCACAGAGATTGCACAACAACCATAACTTCACTTATTCACCAATTTTGCTACCAAGGCAAAAAAAATGCCAATCCACCGAACTTTGCATAGCCAAAACCCAACCAAGATCAATTCCTTTTGCAACCAAACTTTTCAGACCTCATTTTTTATGAATTTGTGACAATTCCCCATCAAGATTTGCCAAAAACCATAACTTCACTTATTCACTAATTTTGCTTCCAAGGCCAAAAAAGCCGATCCACTGAACTTTGTTAAGCCAAAAACAAACCAAGATCAATTCCTTTTGAAACCAACCTTTACACACCTCATTTTTGATGCATTTGTGACAATTCCCCACAGAGATTGCACAACAACCATAACTTCACTTATTCACCAATTTTGCTACCAAGGCAAAAAAAATGCCAATCCAACGAACTTTGCATAGCCAAAACCCAACCAAGATCAATTCCTTTTGCAACCAAACTTTTCACACCTTTTTTTAATGCATTTGTGACAATCCCTCACCATGATTGCACAAAAACCATAACTTCACTTATTCACGAATTTAGCTACCAAGGCAAAAAAAACCGAATCCACCGAAGTTGGCTAAGCCAAAACCCAACCAAGATCAATTCCTTTTGCAACCAAACATTTCACACCTCATTTTTTATGCATTTGTGACAATTCCCCACCAAGATTGCAGAAAAACCATAACTTCACTTATTCACCAATTTTGCTACTAAGGCAAAACTAGCCAATCCACCGAACTTGGCTAAGCCAAAACCTAACCAAGATCAATTCTTTTTCCAACCAAACTTCTCAGACCTCATTTTTGACGCATTTGTGACAATTCCCCACAAAGATTGCACAAACACCATAACTTCACTTATTAACCAATTTTGCTACCAAGGCAAAAAAAGCCAATCCACCGAACTTGGCTAAGCCAAAACAGAACCAAGATCAATTCCTTTTGCAACCAAACTTTTCACACCTCATTTTTATGCATTTGTGACAATTCCCCACCAAGATTGCACAAAAACCATAACTTTACTTATTCACCAATTTTGCTTCCAAGGCCAAACAAGCAATCCACTGAACTTGGCTAAGCCAAAACAAACCAAGATCAATTCCTTTTGCAACCAAACTTTACACACCTCATTTTTGATGCATTTGTGACAATTCCCCACAGAGATTGCACAATAACCATAACTTCACTTATTCACCAATTTTGCTACCATGGCAAAAAAAGCCAATCCCCGAACTCTGCATAGCCAAAACCCAACCAAGATCAATTGCTTTTGCAACCAAACTTTTCACACCTCATTTTTGATTCATCTGTGACAGTTCTTTACCAAGATTGCACAAAAACTATAACTTCACTTATTCACGAATTTTGCTACCAAGGCAAAAAAAGCCCATCCACCGAACTTGGCTAAACCAAAACCCAACCAAGATCAATTCCTTTTGCAACCAAAGTTTTCACACCTCATTTTTTATGCATCTGTGACAATTCCCCACACCGATTGCACAAAAACCATAACTTCACCTTTCACCAATTTTGCTACCAAGGCAAAAAAAGCCAATCCACCGAACTTGGCTAACCCAAAATCTAACCAAGATCAATTCCTTGTGCAACCAAACTTTTCACACGTCATTTTTAATGAATTTGTCACAATTCCCCATCAAGATTGCACAAAAACCATAACTTCACTTATTCACGAATTTTGCTACCAAGGCAAAAAAAGCCAATCCACCGAACTTGGCTCAGCCAAAACCCAACCAAGATCAATTCCTTTTGCAACCAAACTTTTCACACCTTATTTTTGATGCATTTGTGACAATTCCCCACCAAGATTGCACAAAAACCATAACTTCACTTATTCACCAATTTCGCTTCCAAGGCAATAAAAGCCAATCCACCGAACTTGGCTAAGCCAAAACCTAACCAAGATCAATTCCTTTTGCAACCAAACTTTTCACACCTCATTTTTAATGAATTTGTGACAATTCCCCCTCAAGATTGCACAAAAACCATAACTTCACTTATTCACGAATTTTGCTACCAAGGCAAAAAAAACCAATCCACCGAACTTGGTTAAGCCAAAACCCAACCAACATCAATTCCTTTTGTAACCAAACTTTTCACACCTTATTTTTGATGCATTTGTGACAATTCCCCACCAAGATTGCACAAAAACCATAACTTCACTTATTCACCAATTTTGCTACCAAGGACAAAGAAGCCATTCCACTGAACTTGGCTAAGCCAAATCCCAACCAAGGTCAATTCCTTTTGCAACCAAACTTTGCACACCTCTTTTTAATGTATTTGTGACAATTCCCCACCAAGATTGCACAAAAACCATAACTTCACTTATTCACCAATTTTGCTACCAAGTCAAAAAAAGCGAATCCGTCGAACTTCGCTAAACCAAAACTCTACCAAGACCAATTCCTTTTGCAACCAAACTTTTCACACCTCAGTTTTAAAGCATTTGTGACAATTCCCCACCAAGATTGCAAAAAAAACCATAACTTCACTTATTCCCTAATTTTGCTTCCAAGGCAAAAAAACCAATCCACCGAAGTTGGCTAAGCAAAAATCTAACCAAGATCAATTCCTTTTGCACTCAAAGTTTTCACACCTCATTTTTTATGCATTTGTGTCAATTCCCCACCAAGATTGCACAAAAACCATAACTACACTTATTCACCAATTTTGATTCCAAGGCCAAAAAAGCCAATCCACTGAACTTGGCTAAGCCAAAACAAACCAAGATCAATTCCTTTTGCAACCAAACTTTACACACCTCTTTTTTTATGCATTTGTGACAATTCCCAACAGAGATTGCACAATAACCATAACATCACTTATTCACCAATTTTGCTACCATGGCAAATAAAGCCAATCCAACAAACTTTGAAGAGCCAAAACCCAACCAAGATCAATTCCTTTTGCAACCAAACTTTTCACACCTCATTTTTTATGTATTTGTGACAATTCCCCACCAAGATTGCACAAAAACCATAACTTCACTAATTCACCAATTTTGCTACCAAAGCAAAAAAAGCCAATCCACCAAACTTGGCTAAGCCAAAACCCAACCAAGATCAATTCCTTTTGCAACCAAACTTTTCACACCTCATTTTTGACGCATTTGTGACAATTCCCCACAAAGATTGCATAAAAACCATAACTTCACTAATTCACCAATTTTGCTACCAAGGCAAAAAAAGCAAATCCACTGAACTTGGGTAAGCCAAAACCCAACCAAGATCAATTCCTTTTCCAACCAAACTATTCACACCTCATTTTTTATGCATTTGTGACAATTCCCCACCAAGATTGCACAAAAACCATGACTTCACTTATTCACCAATTTTGCCACCAAGGAAAAAAAAAACCAATCCACCGAACTTGCCTAAGGCAAAACAGAACCAAGATCAATTCCTTTTGCAACCAAACTTTTCACACCTCATTTTTTATGCATTTGGGACAATTCCCCACCAAGATTGCACAAAAACCATAACTTCACTTATTCACCAATTTTGCTACTAAGGCAAAAAAAGCCAATCCACCGAACTTGGCTAAGCCAAAACCCAACCAAGATCAATTCCTTTTGCAACCAAACTTTTCACACCTCATTTTTGACGCATTCGTGAATATTCCCCACCAAGGTTGCACAAAAACCATAAGTTCAGTTAGTCACCAATTTTGCTACCAAGGCAAAAAAAGAAAATCCACTGAACTTGGGTAAGCCAAAACCCAACCAAGATCAACTCCTTTTCCAACCAAACTTTTCACACCTCATTTTTTATGCATTTGTGACAATTCCCCACCAAGATTGCACAAAAACCATAACTTCACTAATTCACCAATTTTGCTACCAAAGCAAAAAAAGCAAATCCACTGAACTTGGGTAAGCCAAAACCCAACCAAGATCAATTCCTTTTCCAACCAAACTTTTCACACCTCATTTTTTATGCATTTGTGACAATTCCCCACCAAGATTGCACAAAAACCATGACTTCACTTATTCACCAATTTTGCCAGCAAGGAAAAAAATACCAATTCACCGAACTTGCCTAAGCCAAAACAGAACCAAGATCAATTCCTTTTGCAACCAAACTTTTCACACCTCATTTTTTATGCATTTGTGACAATTCCCCACCAAGATTGCACAAAAACCATGACTTCACTTATTTACCAATTTTGCCACCAAGGAAAAAAAAAACCAATTCACCGAACTTGCCTAAGCCAAAACAGAACCAAGATCAATTCCTTTTGCAACCAAACTTTTCACACCTCATTTTTTATGCATTTGTGACAATTCCCCACCAAGATTGCACAAAAACCATAACTTCACTTATTCACCAATTTTGCTACTAAGGCAAAAAAAGCCAATCCACCGAACTTGGCTAAGCCAAAACCCAACCAAGATCAATTCCTTTTGCAACAAAACTTTTCACACCTCATTTTTGACGCATTTGTGACAATTGCCCACAAAGATTGCATAAAAACCATAACTTCACTAATTCACCAATTTTGCTACCAAGGCAAAAAAAGCAAATCCACTGAACTTGGGTAAGCCAAAACCCAACCAATATCAATTCCTTTTCCAACCAAACTTTTCACACCTCATTTTTTATGCATTTGTGACAATTCCCCACCAAGATTGCACAAAAACTGATGTGATTCCAATAGCCACATAGAACAAGATTCTTGACACTTTGAGGAATCACCTTGAGCTGGAAAATGTAGAGGCACTTTCTTAGAAGTTGGATCATGGTTCTAAGATCAAGAACTCACCAAAACAAGTACCAAATCCGAAACTCATTTGGATGAACCAAATATGGTCAAATTGAATCAACAAAGGAGAAGGAAAAGAATAAACCGAACAGAATTGAACTTAAAAACAAAAGAACCGAACAGAAATTAAAAACTAAACAGAATAAAGGTGCTGGAAAATTAAAGGAACCGAAACAAGAACAACTCAAAACTCAAGGCAACAAGAACAAATTGAAGAAGAAGAAAGGAAGGAGAAGAGAATGCTCATGAAGATGGAGGAATGGTTGGATGATCACGCCACTAGAAGAATGGATGCTCCTAGATGAGTGTGGAAGCCGCCACTTGAGGAAACCATGGTCCTTCAAGATAAGACTAGAGAAGAAGCTCAAAGCTCTCCAAATGCTCACTCCAATTTTGAGTATAGTTTCTTTAGATAAAATTCAAATCTGAAATTTACAAGGAAGGCACCTCTATTTATAGCCTAAGGTGCTGAAAAATGAAAGCTAAACAATTCAAAAACTCCCTCCAAAAGCCACTAGAACCGGCGCTAATTTGCCTAAGCAAGGAAGGTGTGATCCCTTCCTTCACTTTGGCACCCCCTATTCTACTCCTACACCTATCTACTAATACACCCCCCTAAAGGTCCTATTTAAAACCTAAAAGATGCTATAACAAAAGAGGTTTCTAAGGTTTCCCTCTAAGCACCCTCAACTAAAGACACTACAAAAAGAGAAAATAAATGTCCTCTTGCTCCCAAGGCTTTGAACATGCTTCTTGTAATCCTTTGAGGTGGACTTTGACCTCCATGGGCGTCCTCCATTTGTGCCTCCACCTCTTCTTGAGCTTGATGAGTGGCCTCCATGTTCTCTTGGGCTTGATCTCCATCATACTCCCCGAGTTGGAGAGAATTCGACCACGAATTCTGGAGACCTACAGAAAAAGGAGTTAGATCGCTGACATTAAATGTATGACTACCTAAGAATGTATCAGGCATATCTAACTCATAAGCATTGTCATTAATCCTCTTGAGGACTTGGAAAGGTCCATCCCCTCGAGGCATTAGTTTGGACTTCCTTTGAGTAGGAAAACGATCCTTCCTCAAGTGAAGCCAAACCCAATCGCCCTCATCAAACAACAATGCTTTTCTCCTCTTATTGGCAAGTTCAGCATACTTGCCAACCTTCTTCTCAATTCTCTTCTTGATGTCTTTATGCAAAGTTTTCACAAAAGAAGCCTTTTCATCCCCATCTTTGCACAAGACATCGTCAAGAAGGGGAATAGGAAGAAGATCAAGAGGTGTTAGGGGATTAAACCCATAGACCACCTCAAAAGGAGAATGGGAGGTGGTAGAATTTACTACTCGGTTATATGCAAACTCAACATGGGGTAGTAAATTCTCCCACACTCTAGGATTCCCCGAAATAAAGCATCTCAATAGTTGTCCCAAAGTTCTATTTACCACCTCGGTTTGACCATCGGTTTGTGGGTGGCAAGTGGTAGAAAATAAAAGCTTAGTTCCAAGCTTGCCCCACAAGGTCTTCCAAAAGTGACTCAAGAACTTAGGATCTCTATCGGACACTATAGACCTAGGAATCCCATGCAAGCGAACCACTTCTTGGACTGAGAGGCCTGCAACCTCTCACCCCAACCTTGCTCAGGCAACTCCACCCATTGCCGGAGGTGCCTCCATTCCTTCCCCCGACTACAAGAAGCTATACCCGTGGGCCAACTCGACTTTGCTGAAGGAGACTTCTTCAGTAAACTCTCCCCTGGCGGTGCTTCGATTGAAGAAAGGGGATGAGCCCAACCTTTCATTCCACAAGGAGCATGACGACAAGCTGGTGGTGCTTCCTTGCCCCCCCGACGTGCCAGTTTGTGCAGACGACAAAGGGAACAACGGCGAGTTGTTCTGCTTTGTATACACTACCTTATTCAAGAAGGTGAAACTTAGGTTTCCCTTCACTCGTTTTCAAAGGGAGCTACTAACCGAGCTCGACATCGCCGCCGCCCAGCTCCATCCCAACAGCTGGGCATTCGTGCGGGCGTTTCAAATCATATGCGCACATATGGGACTGCCAGTGTCAGTGGACGTTTTCCTTTTCCTTTTTGAAGCTAAGCATCCGGGAGATCGCCTTTGGGTCAGTCTGAACGGGATTGCTGGGAGGTCGATCCTCTCTATCTTCCAGCAATCCTACAAGGATTGGAAAGGCAAATTTGTCCAAGTGCGCCAAAACGACCAGGACGCCTCGCTGCTCGATGGCTTTCCCTTGTATTGGGTAAACAAGGGAAATAAAGAATCCAAGGGAAGCTTCAGGAGGCCAAGAAGCCCTGACAACAAGGGCGCTTTGGACAAAGATCTGTGCCTCTTCTGGAAGAGCGAGGCAGACGCCAACATTACCTTCCTTACCTCTGCGATCATCTCCTTCAAATTCTTCGAAGGCCAACTCGAGGCTCGCATAGGTTAGAGCTCACCTCCATATCTAAGTTATCTGCTCTTGGCGATGCCTCTGTTAACTGTTGCTGGGCGTCTTATCTGTTGTGCACAAGACTTGGATTTTATTTTCTGCATCACTTGTTTGCCTCATTTGCATGTCTACTCATGTGTTTATCTTTCTCTTCGAGCTGACTTGTATACCTTTGTATTATGCAGATCTCATGTTGGGCAAGGGAAAACTGGCTGAATTGAGGGCGCTTGCCCGAGCCCATGGGTTGGCATCGGGCTCCCAGACCGTGCCCAATTTAGTGGTGGAGATCGCCGCTACCCCGGGCAGATCGCCCCCTAAAGGCTCAGCCCCTTCAAAGGCCCTGCCCGCCCCACAACGCAAAAAGCTCGTCCTCAGAAAGCCAAAGAGGAAGAAGACGATGAGGCGACTGAGGACGGTCTCATCACGAAAAGAAGGAGGGTGGCGCCTTCTTCACTACCTGATCCACCTCCTCTTCCAACATCAACACCGTCCTCACCACCAGCTCCAACTTCGACACCGCCTCCTCCCCCAGCTCCCACATCGCCAGTCGAAGCAGTTCCCCTGGCAGCTGCATTCCCCGTGGTTGAGGCGATTGAGCCCAACTTCATGGAGAACCCCCCAAGCGCCTCCACGCCATATGTATCTGCTGGAGGGGGTCCTCCTTCAACCGCCTCAATCGCCGAAACTGCGGCAGGTGGGGATGAAGGGGCTCACAACTCACCCATCATCATCACCGAGTCCCCCTCGTCGCCACCACGCCAAGAAGCTCCAACTCACCAACCAATTCCAGAAGGTGGCGGCGAGAACCAGCAACAGGCTCCCCCAGTGCTTCCACGAGCAAACCTCTCCCTTGAGGTCAAAAGGGTGTGGGAACCCTTCTCAGCAAAACTCAAGATGATTGCAGAGGATTTCCCCTCCATCATATCAAAAGCTGTGGAGAGTTCCAGCAAGAAGCTCCAGGATGACATCTCCGTGCTCCAAGAGGAGAATCGCCTAATAAGGATCGAGGCGGAGAAGTTGTCCTGCAACCTTATGCTGGCGGAGATCGATCATTCCCGAGTGGAGGATGCCATGAGCACCGAGCTGCGGGTGGCGCGCAAGGAGGCCACCGATCTACGCCATAGGGTGCACCTCTTAGCTCAAGAGAAGATCGAGCTGGAGAGCAAGTTGGTCCCCTATCGTCTCAAGGTGGCTAGCCTGGAGGCGTCAATTAAAGCAAATGCCGCCAAGGTAGAAAACCTTGAGAAGAGGTCCGTAGATCGGGAGGTCCTCTTGGGGAAAACTGAGAAAGAGAGAGACGACACCATGGCCAAGCTCGCCGAGGCCAAAAAGGAAAATGAAGGGATCGCCGTAGAGCTGGTCCAAGCGCAGGCGGAGAACAAGAGGGTTACTGAAGACCTTCTTCAAGCTCGGGAGAGGGCTGAAGAACTGAAGCAGCAGAGTGAGGGGCTCAAGAAGCAGATTGAAGAACTCGAGTTGAGCTCTGCCCAAATCCTCGCTGCTGGGTTTGACGCCGCCTTGGAGCAGTTCGCCTGCCAATATCCTGATTTGGACCTCTCCATGGTGTCTCTGAACAACGAAGTGGTGGACGGGAAGATCGTTCCTTCTGAAGACTAGCTGCTTGCTGCTTCCCTCCATCACTTACTCACCTGTCTCTTTCTTACACAATTTACTTGTAATAAATTTTTCCCTTCTCTATACACGTATTTTGAACTGATGCCACCATGTTATGACCTTTCTTGCTTCTTTACATAATGTTTCTGTTAACTTTATTTTCCTTGTATAAATCTCTTAGACGAAATTAACTTAGCAACTCCGCGAGCGCAATTGTGTACTAACTGCTCCGAACCATCAACTTTCGAGCGATAACATTCTAACAACTTGTAACCTTAAGGTAATGAACCTCAGCGCGAAACCGCCTTTTCAAGTAACGAGCTTCAACCCAACTAACAGCTTAAGACGCAGCTTACCTGATCTGCCTTATCAAAACGGGCCTTGGCTTCTCGCCATCGCTTGAATTTCTCCTGGTCGCCAAAGAGTCTTAGCGATTCTAGCTTCCTCTTGCCTTCACAACTTGGCCATTGTTCCTTTATCTGGGGGTAGAGGCGCCTTTCGGATCCTTCTCCACCCTCCCTGACCTTCAGAACAGAGAACCGGGTGGCTGGGCGTTCTCTTCGAACCTACCTTAGCCACCCTCTGAACTTCTTCCACCCTTTACACCATACCTGAACTCCTTCAAGACGAGAAGGATTTTATCTTGCCTGAACTCGCTCGACGTCGAGAAGGTCTTTAACTCGCCTGAACTCGCTCATCGGCGATAAGGTCTTTAACTCGCCTGAACTCGCTCATCGGCGAGAAGGTCTTTCACTCGTGCCTCCACATTGCCCCAGGGGCTACATCTTCTCTCCCCCGGAAGCACTGAGGACTTTTTACTGGTGCCTCTACATTGCCCAGAGGCTACATCTCCTTTCCTCTGGAAGCACTGAGGACTTTTTACTGGTGCCTCTACATTGCCCTAGAGGCTACATCTTCTCTCCTCTGGAAGCACTGAGGACTTTTTACTCTTCCTCGCCTGCGCTCTCTCGACGGCGAGGAGGTCTTTATCTCGCCTCAGGACGCGCAAGGGCGTTGAGGTCTTTTAACTGGTGCCTCCGATCGCCGAAAGACGATGAGGACTTTAAACTTTAACTGATGCTGCCAATCGTCGAAAGACGATGGGGACTTAGAAACTTTTTAGAAAGCATGCAACATAACTTCAACTCGCCTTAAATCACATATAAGTGACAAGGTCTTTCTTCAAAACTTTCGGAAAACAACAAGCATGTAATCTAAAACACTTTAAACCTTGAAAACTCTTCTTTATTGGGCAGCCTCATTAAAAACCCTCCTTAGGGAAAAAAGAGTGCCCCCTCCACACTGTTTTAATAGAAACATTGTAAAGCTCTTCGTGTTTGTTTTTACTTACAAAATTCTTAACTGTAATATAACTTGAGGTGCGTGGCGTTCCAAGTGCGAGGAATCGCCCCTCCTTCCAACATTTCTAAACGATAAGCGCCGTTCCCGAGCGCCTCGGTTATCCTGAACGGTCCCGTCCACTTAGGCGACAACTTGTTCTCCATCTCGTACTGGTGGGCCTTCCTCATCACCAGGTCGCCTTCTTTGAACTGCCTTGGTATCACCTTTGAGCTATATCGTCGTTCAATCCTTTTTTTCACTGCCTCAGCTTTCAATCTCGCCTCCTCCCTGACCTCATCCAGTAAGTCCAGATTCAACCTTCTTTCCTCATTCGTGTCTTCCTCCACAAAGTTCTGGAATCTCGGCGAGATCTCTTGGATTTCCACTGGAATCATTGCGTCGCATCCATAGACCAGGCTGAATGGGGTCTCATGGGTTCCTGACTGCTCGGTGGTGTGGTACGCCCAGACTATACGGGGTACCTCCTCAGCCCAACTTCCTTTGGCTTTCTCTAGCCTTCTCTTCAAACCTCTTAGCAACACCCGATTGGCTGACTCTCACTAGCGCAGAAATGCTAATTAAATGCGGCTATTTTACATTTACAAATGCGATTATAGAGCCGCATTTGATCAGCACGCAGTTGTAAATCAGGGAAATACAAATGCGGCTATAGAGCCGCATTTGTAAATGGGGTTATTTGAAATAACCGCATTTGTATATTCTTCTGAATGAGCTCGCATTTGTATATTCTTTTGAATGAGCTGGGGTTTTAGGGGCACGTTGTTGGTGAAGAGTGGAAGGGGAGAAGAGGAAACACGGCAGCGGCGGCGAGTGCGGCGGCGGAAGCAGTGGCGGAGCGGCGAGAGCGAAATGCGACAGCGGCGGAAGCAATGGAAGAGTACACCTTCAAAATGCAGAGCGAAACCCATTAAAAACGAAAGCAATATGGAAAGTGAAGCCATTGGAGTTCAATGCAGTTGTTAGGAGCAATGGAAACAAGAGAATAAGGGGCAATGCAGTTACGTACCTTCGAA
>NW_027174321.1:0-14393 GCF_000499845.2 Phaseolus vulgaris | reverse complement strand
TTGTTCCGTGTTAGGTCGTCTTATGGGTGCAGCTAATCGAAGTTACTCTAAGTATTCCATGTTCGATCGTCTTATGGGTGTGGCTAATCATAGTAACTGTATTTGTTCCGAGTTAGGCCATCTTACGGGTGAGGCTTACTGGAGTAACTGTAACTGGTCTAAGTTAGATTTTATATTGGGTACAGCTAATCGAAGTAGTTATAACTGTTCCGAGTTAGGTCGTCTTATGGGTGCGGCTAATCGGAGTAAGTGTAACTATTCCGAGTTAGGCATTCTTGTGAGTGCGGATAATCAAAGTATTGTAACTTTTCTAAGTTAGGTCTTCTTTAGGGTGCGACCCATCAAAATAACTGTATGTGTTCCAAGTTAGGTTGTCTTATGGGTGGCGCTAATCGGAGTAAAATTAACTATTATGAGTTAGGTCGTCTTATGGGAGTGACAAATCAAACTAATAGTAACTATTTCGAGTTCTGTCGTCTTATGGGTGTGGGTAATCGGAGTAACTGTAATTGTTCTGTGTTAGGTCGTCTTATGGGTGCGACTAATCGAAGTAATTGTATGTATTCTAAGTTCGGTCGTCTTGTGGGTGCGGCTAATCATATTTGTTCCGAGTTAGGCCGTCCTACAGGTGTGGCTAATCGAATTAACTGTAATTATTCTAAGTAAGGTCATTAGGCTATCTTATGGGTGCAGCTAATCGGACTAACTGTAATTGTTCCGTGTTAGGTCGTCTTATGGGTGTGACTACTCATATTTGTTCCGAGTTAGGTTGTCTTACGAGTGGGGCTAATCGGATTAACTTTAACTATTCTAAGTAAGGTCGTCTTATGGGTTCGCCTAATCGACGCAAGTGTAACTTTTCCGAGTTCGGTTGTCTTTTGGGTGCGGCTAATCAGAGTAATTGTATCTGCTCTGAGTTAGGCCTTCTTATGGGTACGACTAATCAGAGTAATTGTAACTATTCTAAGTTAGGTCGTCTTATGGGTGAGGCTAATCGAAGTAACTGTAAATGTTTCGAGTTTAATCGCCTTATTGGAGTGGCTAATCGGGGTAACTTTAACTGTTCCGAGATTGGCTGTCTTGTGGGTGCGGTTAATAAGAGTTGTAAGAATTGATGGCTTAAACAAGAGAGGGGGGGGGTGAATTGTTTATAAATTTTTTTCGCAAAGATTGAATAAGAATGAACCTTTATCAAACAGTCACATATAAGAAATTAAGGAAAGTAATCAAACAATGATACATAAATTGTTTACAAAATTTTAACCGATTGAAAATGCATTTTAATCGGTTGTTTATATATGATCCGGTCGGTCATCGGTAGTCGATGACGTCAGCAGCAGATAACCACGTGGACCACCCGCAGGGTGACACGTGGATCAGGTGGCGGAGAAATCAGGGAGGAGATCACCCGGTATGGTGATCGGTGGTCAGTAACCGAGTGGCCACCGACAGATCAGTTCCAAGATAAACACCCGGGGGAGAACGCGAGAAGCAATAGAGCACCGATCATTCATCGGGTGCATGGTCATCGGGGTTTCATGTTACACGCAGTTAAACTGGGACTGAGATTCCCAGCGAGAGCGTTACGCATGGACCTCACATGATCATACCTCAGAGAAAGAGGAGCTCCTCGCCGGTAGAATCGTGCACGAGAGTGGCCTGAGGGAGTTAGTAAACCATTCAGTGATTAGTGACTCTCTTAACCCATTACGTGTCTGACATCGTGAAGGGGAAATCGTGTATGCAGAGAGCAATGCTTGGTGAGTGTGCCTAGTCCAGCCACACCTGGCGTTCTCCTGGGAGTGTTCGATTTACCCAGATGGAAGAAGCGCGCTAAGTTACTCCGCAAGGGAATAACTTAGGCGCACAAAGAGATGCGCTAAGAGCCCTTCAGGTAGTGGCACGTGTACGGTTAGATGTGAGTTGCATGCCTCCACGTGGCAGCATCTGAAAGGGGCGCGGCCAAGATAAAGGTGCACTCCGTGTCGTGAAAGGTACACACAGAAAACGCAGACACCCACGTCTTCACTGATTGTGGTACGTTTTCGCACAAAAGCATAACAGAATTCTGACACACGCAGAGAATAGCGTAGCAGAATTCTGTTAGGCACAGACACAGAGAGAGAATAAAAAGAGAGAATCAGAGAGAGATAGATACACATTATTTTTTTTGGTGATTATGTGACCTAACTTGAGCGTCGGAGTTCAAACGGCCGCCAGAGGCGCTGTCTGTGTGTTTTGCAGGTTGCGTTTGAAGTTCCTGGAGAAGGTTCTACGAGCACTCTTGCGGATAGCACAGTTGCATAGGCGGGGTAAGGAAGCGACAAAGCGATTCCTCCACGTTGGAGTTGGCGACAGGATCATTTGGTGCCCACCGTGGGGCCCATGTGAATCGTGGTCCCTAGGGGTGGCAAAACGGGGCGGGCCGCGCGGGCCGGCCCGCAGCCCGCACCAAAAAACGCGGGGCGGGTTCCCTTTTCTGACCCGCCAACCCACTTAAGCCCGCCCCGCATAACCCGTGGCCCGTGCGGGCTTACGACGGGGCGGGGCGGGCTGACCCGCCAACCCGCTTATGTGAAAACTGATGTGTGTTGTGCATGTGCTGCTCTGCTGGTGCCCTTTTTTTTTCCCCCAAATTCATTCACACACATTCAATTTGAAACCCTAAAAAATACAAACAGCAAGCATCTGCAACCGCAAAGCTGCCGTCATGCCTCTCTTCCTCCACGAACACCATTGTTTGTTTTCGCCGTCCTCCACCGCCCCGCCAGTCGCTGCCATTCTTCCTCCACGAACACCACTGTTTCGCCGTCCTCTACCGCCAGTCGCTGCCATTCTTCCTCCACGAACACCACTGCTTTCGCCGTCCTCCACCGCCAGTCGCTGCCATTCTTCCTCCACGAACACCACCGTTAGTTTTCGTCGTCCTCCACCGGCAACACCAATCTGCGACCGTCGCCTCCACCACTGTCAATTTTCGTCGTCCTCCATCGCCAACACCAATCTGCGACTATCGCCCTCCACCACCGTCTTCCTCCAGGTTCTATCTCTTCCTCCTTAACCTTCCACCATCTGCAACTGCCATTTTTACTCATGAGAATTTTTTTTTTCCATTACTTTTTTTCTGCAGTTTTAGGATTTTAGTCATTCAAGATTTGTGGAGCAACAACTTGTTTGTATTTGTTATCGTATTGGCTTTGTAGGTGACAACTTTCTGCTTTGGGGTAATTTTTAAATTCTACATCATGTTGGTTATGTTGCATTTATCTCTTTGTATCTATGGTTATATTTAGATAGGTTCTTATGTTTATGCTATTAATTAATCAGGATCTTAATTTTGAAATTGGAATGGCTGAAGAAGAGGATATTAATATTCCCGAATGTGAAAATGAAATTGAGAAAGATGATTTTGAAAATCAATCTGAAACTGTTGAAGGTGACAAAAAGAAAAGGGATAAGACTACCACCTCTAATTGTTGGAAGTACTTTACTAAGATTGGGGTGGATAAAGATGGAAAAGAAAGGGCAAGGTGCAATAGTTGCAATAGAATATATCTAACTGGTGGAAGAAAATATGGCACTTCTCATTTAAATCGTCATATTATGAAATGTGATAAAAGAAAAACTGAAGATGTGGGTCAAATGATTTTAGATATGCAGGGAAAGTTGAAAGGAAAAAAGATAGATCAAGTTGTTCATCGTGAATTGTTGTCTAATCTAGTTATTAGACATAATTTGCCTTATAAATTTGTTGAGTATCCCGAACTTAGGACTTGGATAAGCTACTTGTGTCCTGATGCAATTATGATTTCTAGGAACACTGTTAAGGCTGATATTGGGAGAATGTATATAAAAGAAAAGACAGTGCTTAAGGAATTGCTTGTTTCTATTCCTAGTAGGATATGCTTAACTTCTGATTTATGGACATCTATTAATACTGAAGGTTTCATATCATTGACTGCTCATTTTGTTGACCTAAATTGGAAGTTAAATAGCAAGCTACTCAACTTTTGTCATATGCCGCCCCCCCATACAGGTTTTGAGTTGTCTAAGAAAATTTATGATTTTTTACAAGATTGGGGATTAGAGAAAAAAATATTTTCTATCACTTTGGATAATGCTTCTACTAATGATGTTCTCCAAAATACTCTAAGAAGCCAACTTCTTTTACAAAACGGTTTGATATGTGGTGGTGAATTCTTTCATGTTCGTTGTTGTGCACATATATTAAATTTAATTGTTCAAGAAGGACTAAAGGTGCTTGGTGAGGCTTTGAACCAAATTAGAAATAGGATCAAATATGTGAGGGGTTCAGAGAGTAGAATGGTGAAATTCAAACAATGTCTGGAAAAGTTTAGTGATATTGATGCATCATGTGGTTTGTGTCTTGATGTCCCTACAAGGTGGAACTCAACTTACTTGATGCTTCAAAGTGCTCTTAAATATCAACGTGTTTTTGGAAGTTTGCACTTGGTTGATGAATCTTATAAATATTGCCCTTCAGAGGAAGATTGGCAGAGAGCAGAAAAAATTTGTAAGTTCTTGTTACCCTTTTATGATATCACTACCTTGATTTCTGCTACAAGTTATCCAACTTCCAACTTGTATTTTTTACAAGTTTGGAAAATTCAAAGCTTGTTGATAGAAAATGTGAAAGATGAAGATGCACTAATTAAGAATATGGCTGAATTGATGATAGTCAAATTTCAAAAATATTGGGATGAATATAGTGTTGTACTTGCATTTGGTGCAATTTTAGACCCAAGGATGAAGTTAGAAACATTGAGTTTTTGCTTTGAAAAAATTGATTCATTGACTTGGGAGTTGAAATTGGAAAACATCAAGCAAAAATTATACAAACTTTTTGCCGAATATTCTAGCAAAGGTTTGAGAGCAACAACATCAAATACTCTAAAGTGTAAGCAAGGACAATCTTCATCCCCATCTACTTCTAAACCAAGTCTTTTTTATGTAAGTTGCTTACTTGAATGTACTTCAGTTCATTTTTTAGTTTTTGTTGTACTTGCCCCATGTTACTAACTTATTACATCTATAATAGGAATTAAAAATGCGCAAGCTTCAAGTAGCTAATCAAAGTGGAAAAACACAACTTGACACTTATTTGAATGAGCCAACTTTGGATTTTGATTTTTTGGAGCATATGGATGTGTTAGAGTGGTGGAAAAATAATAGTCAACGTTTTTCGGATAACCACAGTTGCATCAGAATCTGCATTTAGCATTGGTTCTCGAATTCTTAACAAGTATAGGAATTCTCTTTTGCCTGAAAATGTGGAAGCAATTATTTGTACTTCTAGTTGGAAGCATGGATTTTCTGAAGGTAATTTATTTATTTTAACCAATTCTATTGTTATTGTATTATTTTTGGAAGCATGGATTTTTTGAGGGTAAATTCATTCTTTCATTGTCATTGTTCAAATGTATGCAGATGATGGAAAAGATTATAATTATCAAAAAGTAGAAGATGAAAGCTCTTCTAAGGTTGCATCTAATGTTCTTGAAGTGGAAGAAGATGACATAATAGCAACTGCATAACAAGTGTTTGATGTGATAACTGCTCTTGATTGTTAATTGTTGCTTATTTATTCAGTGTTGTTTTTGAGTTCATCAAATCTCTTGTAAACTATTGATGATGTGTATTTGTTTTTTGGCCACCTTATACAATCAATTTCAGAATTTGTGAGGAGTATTTGTTTGTCATACTTTCTAGTACACCGCAGGTTGGATTAATTCATAATTTCATATTACATCTATATATAATATTTTATTTATAAAAGTTATGCGGGCCAGCCCGCAAGCCCGCGGGCCAGCCCGCATGCGGGGCGGGTCACGAAAACTGGCCCGCATTTTGCGGGCCAAAGCGGGGCGGGCCAGCCCGCTTTGCCACCCCTAGTGGTCCCATCCACACCAAAGTTTCTGAATTTTCTCAAAGTTTTGCTGAGTTTTTGCTGAGAAAATGAGGAGAACAAGACAAACATCACCTGTGCCATCTGCTGAGGAAGGAGCTGTGACAATGGCGTAGGTCCTGGAGATGATGCGTGCGCTGCAGGACAGTGTCGCAGCGTCGAGAGTTGAACAAGAGAAGATGCAGGCGGAGTTGGCTGCATCGCAGAGTAGGAATGATGAGCTGAATCGCGTTAATGAGGAGCTGAGAAGGACGTTACAGACGTAGAAGGAACGCGCAGTTGGAGAAGGGATGTCAATGCCACCATCGCCTCCGAGAGCGTTCCCTATGCCATTCTCCCCTGAAATCATGCAAACCATGGTACCTCCCAACCTAGTGGGAGTGAAGGCGTCGTTCACAGGGGTAGAAGATCCAGAAGCGCATCTGACGGCGTTCCACACTCAGATGATGTTGTCTGGGGGCTCAGATGCCGTGTATTGCAAGATGTTCATGAGTACATTGAGTGGAATCGCCATGGAATGGTTCGTGAGTCTGCCAGAGGGTCATATCACGTCCTTCCATCAGTTTTCGAAGCTTTTCACTGAGCAGTACATCGTTAACAGAGCACCTTCAATGGTGTCGTACGATCTGTTCGATGTACGCCAATATCAAGGTGAGTCGCTGAAAGACTACCTCAACCGCTTCGGAGCACAAGTGGTTAGATTGCCCAGCAAGGACGAGGATATGTTGGTGCATGCGTTTAAAAAGGGAGTGCTGCCTGGTCCCTTCAGTGAGTCGCTCATCAGTAGCCATCCCAGCACCTTTGCAGAGATCCGGCGACGCGCGGTGGCACACATAGTGGCAGAGACAGAGGTTTCTGAGAAAAGAGGAAGTGTTGCACCGCTGAAGCCGCGTGGAGGACAGGGGAAGCAACAACAGCACACGAGGGTGCATGAGGCAAAGGAGGGAAAGAAGGTGCAGGGGAAACCTCGCCCTTATGCACCCAGGAAGGACCAGGGCAGGGGGCGTGCAAGGGAGAATAATGCACCCCCAAGATACGATTTCATGGTAGGGTTGGCGGATCTGATCGCCCTTCCTGCCATAGCCGCGAGACTCCGAGTACCAGAGGAGACAGACAAGGTACTAGGGAGGAAAAAGAACGAGTGGTGTGAGTTTCACCAAGCCTTTGGTCACACACTCCACTCCTGCTTGGCGTTGGGACACCAGCTGGCGGAGTTGGTGAAGTCTGGGTTCCTGGCAGATTACCTGCGGGAGGCGTAGGGTGATCGCGCATCGGGGGCCCAGGCAGGAGAACAGCAGCATGAAATCCCTGTGCATGGGGAGGTGCAGACGATTGCGGGGGGCTTCTCCGGTGGGGGATGCACCGCATCACAAAGAAGAAGGTATGCTCGATCGGTAATGGCCGTGGACTCGGTGGACGAGGGCCATTTCCCCGAGGTAGATATCACTTTCAAGAAAGCTGATCTACGGGACGTTATACCGCACGACAACGATCCTGTGGTCATCTCCCTCATCACAGCAGGAAGGAGAGTGCACAGAGTGCTCGTGGACCAAGGGAGATCGGCAGACGTCATGTTCTGGCCGATGTTCAACAAGTTGCAGCTGTCCCCCGATCAACTAAGGCCGTATACCGGATGTCTTTACGGCTTTGCAGGGGATCAGGTAGAGGTGCGGGGGTACATTGAGCTGAGGACGACGTTCACCGATGGAAAAACAGCCCGCACCGAAAAGATAAGGTACTTGGTGGTGAACGCCCCTTCTGCGTACAACATCTTGCTGGGAAGGCCAACACTCAATAGGTTGGGTGCTGTGCCATCGACGAGGCACATGAAGCTGAAGCTGCCGTCGATGGAGGGGACCGTAATAACCATCAAGTCAGATCAGGCTGAGGCTAGGCGCTGTTATATGAACAGCCTCAGACAGAAAAGGAGCATATGCCATGTCACCTCAACACCACCACCAGGTGTGCTCGAAGAGCGATCGGTGGTTAGGGGAACGCGTGGCGATCAGGAGATGGAGGCTGCTACGCTGGGAGGGCTCCCAGGTAGCTCAGGTGGAAGCAGAGGAGGAGGGCATGATCACTCCTCGCGAGTCAGGGATCGCGAGGGCGGTCATCGCCAGCGAGAGAAGACCCCACCCAGCTGAGGGGTGGGTAGAAGTAGATATAAAGGGGAAAAAGTTCAAGTTGGGAGGATCGCTCGGCGAAGAAGAACGAGGGCTGATCGCCGGGGTGATCGAGAAGCACATGGGCGCGTTCGCATGGTCAGCATCTGACATGCCAGGAATCGACCCTGACTTCCTTTGCCATCGCCTGTCGATGGATCCTAAAGTCTGACCTGTGCGTCAGAGGCGAAGGAAGTTCAACGAAGAGAAGAGGAAAGTTATCCACAACGAAGCGCAAAAGCTCCTGGCCGCAGGGCACATCAGGGAGATCCAGTACCTAGAGTGGCTAGCGAACGTGGTACTGGTTCAGAAGCCAAACGGCAAGTGGAGGATGTGCGTGGACTTCCCTGACCTCAACAAGGCATGCCCCAAAGATTCCTACCCTCTACCCAGTATAGACGCTCTGGTGGATAGCGCATCAGGGGGGAAGCTACTCAGTTTCTTGGATGCATTCTCAGGATACAACCAGATCAGAATGCACCCCAGGGATGAATGCAAGACAGCATTCATGACTGAACGGTCTTGCTACTGCTACAAGGTAATGCCGTTCGGGCTGAAGAATGCGGGGGCTACCTATCAGCGACTTATGGATAGGGTGCTCTCGCCTATGCTCAGAAGAAACGTGCATGCATATGTAGATGACATGGTGGTCACATCCCGAGAGAAGGAGCATCACGTGGCCGATCTGGAGGAATTATTCACCACCATCGCCAGGTACAGGTTGAAGCTCAACCCTGAGAAATGTATTTTCGGCGTGGAGGCAGGGAAGTTCTTGGGTTTCCTCCTGACAGAGCGTGGAATCGAGGCTAATCCAGAGAAATGCGCAGCAATCGTGGCAATGAGGAGTCCAACGACGGTGAAGGAGGTGCAACAACTCACCGGTCGGCTGGCAGCATTATCCTGGTTTATGTCCGCTGGAGGGGAGAAAGGTCATCCGTACTTCCAGTGTCTTAAGCGCAACAGCAGATTCCTCTGGACACAGGAGTGCGAGGAAGCCTTCATCAAGTTGAAGGAGTACCTGGCAAGCCCACCGGTCTTGCGTAAACCACAAGTGGGCACCCCTCTTCATCTATACTTTGCTGTGACGGAGAGAGCAGTCAGTTCAGTCCTGGTGCAAGAGCAAGATCAGGTCCAGAGGCCTGTGTACTTTGTGAGTAAGGTACTGCAAGGCCCTGAAACAAGGTACCAAGCCCTCGAGAAGGCTGCCCTGACGGTAGTATTTTCAGCAAGAAGACTCAGGCATTATTTCCACAGCTTCACAGTGGTGGTAATGACAGATCTGCCCATCGAAAAGGTGCTAAAGAAACCAGACGTAGCGGGAAGGATGGTCAAGTGGGCGGTGGAATTGTCAGAGTTCGACATTCAGTACGAGCCCCGATGACCGATAAAGGGGCAGGTGTTCGCCGACTTTGTGGTCAAGCTGTCGTCGGTCACGACACCTTCAGAAGGGTTAGACTTCCGATGGGTATTATCAGTGGATGGCTCTTCCAATCAGCAGGGGAGCGGCGCTGGGATCATTTTGGAAGGCCCGAACGGAGTGCTGATCGAGCAGTCCCTCCGCTTTGCCTTCAAAGCTAGCAACAATCAGGCGGAGTATGAAGCCCTGATCGCAGGAATGTTGCTAGCAAGAGAAATGGGAGCAAGAAGTCTGGTTGCCAAGAGTGACTCTTTGCTAGTCACCGGGCAAGTTACAGGGGAGTTCCAGGCGAAAGATCCCCAGATGGCAGCTTACCTGGAATACGTACGGCTCCTGAAGACGTCCTTCACCGAGTTTGAACTAATTCATGTGCCGAGAGAGCAAAATGCCAGAGCAGACCTGCTTGCCAAGCTGGCCAGCTCAGGCAAGGGGGGAAAACAGAGGATCGTCATTCAGGAAACCTTGAAGGTACCGCGAGCGTTCGTGTCAGAAAACCAGGTACTTCAAGTGTACAATTCGAGGAGTTGAAGTCCATCCATAGCCCATGGCCATTTCACACATGGGGAATCGACATCCTAGGACCCTTTCCCCTGGCGATAAGGCAGATGAAGTTCCTCATCGTGGCCATCGAGTATTTCACCAAGTGGGTGGAGGCAGAACCAGTCGCGCACATCACCGCACAGAAAGTCGAGCACTTTGTCTGGAAGAACATTGTCTGCTGTTTCGGAGTACCCAATAGGCTGGTCTCCGACAATGGCACCCAGTTCACAAGTCATCAGCTAAGGAAGATGTGCGAGGAGTTAAAGATACAACAGGTTTTCGCCTCGGTGGAACACCCACAAACCAATGGGCAGGTGGAGTCAGCCAACCGAGTACTGCTCAGGGGGCTGAAGCGAAGACTAGAGAAAGCTAAAGGAAAATGGGCAGAGGAGGTCCCTAGAATCGTATGGTCCTACCATACCACTTCACAGTCCAGCACCCATGAGACACCCTTTAGCCTTGTCTACGGGACAGATGCTATGATTCCCGTGGAGATATAGGAGAGCTCCCCCAGGTTTTTGAATTTCATTGCCGAAGAATCCAACGAAGAGCGAAAGGTGAATCTCGACCTACTGGACGAAGTGCGAGAAGAAGCCAGAGTTAGTGCTGAAGCCGTCAAGAGAAGAGTAGAACGGAGGCACAACTCCAAGGTGAGGCTCAGGTGCTTCCAGGAAGGTGATCTGGTGATGAGAAAGGCGCATAAGAATGAGATGGAAAACAAGTTGTTTCCAAAGTGGACAGGTCCATACAGAGTGGTTGAGGCATTAGAGAATGGAGCTTATCGGCTGGAAACTCTGGAGGGAGGAGCAATCCCCAGAACGTGGAACGCCACCCACTTGAAATTTTATTTCAGTTAAGTTGTAAAGTAGTTGCGTTCTCGCGCTAAAGACACAATTAGTGTATAAAATGAAAACAGTTGAACAGATAAGGGGGCACTCTTTTCCCTAAGGAGGGTTTTTAACGAGGCCACCCAATGAAAAGATTATCAGCATATCAAGTGTGCGAGAGTTTTCGAGTTAAAATCCTCCTCGCCCCAGGCGCGAGTGTAGGTGATCGGTTAGGCCTTATTCGCCCTAGGCGCGAATATGGGCGCTAATCTAAGTCCTCCTCACCCCAGGTGTGAGTGCAAGCGACTAGGGTTCGAAAAGCCAGGGGTGCTAGTAAGACCAAAAGAGGGAAAGGAAGGATTTCGACAAACGTCCTTACCCACTTGGCATATACCAATATTGGCCCAGTAAAGCCCTTAGTTTAAACCCTTCTCACCCCAGGAGTGATGAAGGGAAAGAACGACCCGATCCGCTCAAGGTTGATGACCTTGGGGAAGATAAGAGGGGCTATCGAGAAACACTCTTCTTCCCCCAATCAAGGCATCACTTCTGACGATCGATGTCAAAGTCCTCTATGCACTTAGCGCTAGAGCGACGAAGAAGCAAGGTGAAGACCGAAGAACGATGACTGATGAGTTGTCGGTGGATGCTAGTGCGTAGTGCCTTGTCGGAGGAAGCTTTTCCAAACAAGTTCTTACACAACAAGCCGAAGCAGCCAGGCTATGCCTAGTCAGTTGTCTAGCACGAAGCTATGCATAAGAACTGTTAAAGACAAAGCTAAGGGAGTAGTTAGTCGTGATCAAGGTAGAGGCCAAGATCAAAGAGTACAGATCGCGCTAAACCTAAGCTAGTTAACAGTTAGTCGTGTGCAAAAAGAAAGGTGAAGCTTAAGAAGGTACGAGAGAAGAAGCATATAGCTGAAACAAGTATGTATTCACACCAAAGGTTTACACAAGTTTCAAGTACAGGAATTATGCAGAAATATGAAATGACAAGAAGAAAACTTAAGAAGGAGGAATGAGCTTGCCATCTACCACTTCGTGGTAGATGCTGAACTGCGATTGGTCCACGTCAGGAAGAACGCAACGAATCTGCTCGAATGCCAACTCGAACTCATCAGCAAGGGCGTCAGCACCCACGTTCATAAGTTCGGCGTTGTCAGCTTCCAGCTTTTGCTTTGACGTCTCCAAGGCGTTCTTCTCAATGGTGAGGGAAGCAATGGAAGAGGCAGCTTCTCCCAGTTTGCCCTTTGCTTTGGCAAGCTCGACCTTTATCGCAGAAAGCTCGTCCACTGCCTTCTCAAGTTTCCTCCCCCCTTTAGTGGCCTCCTCCTTGGTGGACTTGAGATCCCCCGCTAGTTGTGAGTTCAGTTGGCGTAGGAAGGAAGTCTCAGCCTCCAAGTTGATTACCTTGCTCCTCAGCTCCACCACTTCGCTGTCCAGAGCGTTGACAGCTTGTCCCATCAAAATCTCAGTCTTGATGGTCTCTTGGACCTGCGATAGGTACTCTTTCCTGGACTTCTCCACCATGTCCCTCATCAGGTCTACGGACCCTTGGGCAGCCTCAAAGTCACTCTGCAGTGACTCCTTGTCGTGCTCAAGCTCCTTGATCCTCTTCTCCAGGACTAATTGCTTGCGGTGCTGGGTGGAAAACTCTAGGGAAAGCACTATCTGCTTGGCCAAGTGCATGTCCACCTCCTGCCCACTCCACTCGAGAAGCTCACGGTTGCGTATGAAATGTCAGACCAAGGCAATGACCCGACTGAAATTCTCATTGCTAGCGCCAGAGCTGCTTGGCTGTGAGCTGACCTCACCACCTTCAGCAATAGCAGCAGAGGTTGGCGGTGGTGGTGATGCAGGAAGTCTTGAGAGACCCCCTGAATGGGCATAATCATTCCCAGCAGGAGGAGTGGGTTGACCAATAGCTTGGCCCGCTGGGGGTGCAGGTGGAAGTGATGTTGGAGACAGAGTTTGAGGCGTCGGAGATGGTAGGCGCTGAGGGGAGGGAGAGAAAGTTGGTGCTGAGGCAGGTTGGGTAGGAGGAGGTGGGGGTGAACCCTCCTCGATCTGTACCACTTCAATTTCCTCAGGCCTGAGAGACGAAGCCCCCCCAACCTCTTGGTGTTTCTTCTTGCGATGTATGAGAGGAGATCCAAAACTCTCCTCCTCGGTTGAGTGGGTAGGATCAGCAGCGACCGCCACAGTTGTGGGAAAGGCCTTTACTAGCCTTCTTCTTTTCTTCTCTGGCTCGAGGCCTTCAGCTGGCGCGACCGAGAGAGGGGGAGCTGCAATGGGGAAGCTTCAGTAATGCCCTCCTCCTATCTTTCCCTGAAGTCATGTCTGCATCAAGGGTAAAAAGAAGAGTTAGATGGCATAATTATGCAAGTTGATAAAATGTTATGCAAGTATGCATGAGGGTGTGCAAGTATTCTAAGGGGTGCAGGAAGAAGAACCTACCTATGTACTTCTTCAGAGACACCACGTCAAACTCGTGTTTGATGAGAAGGGCCGAGTTATATTTGTTGGGTTTAATCTTCAACAATATTTTGCCCCTAGGAGCAACCTACACAGCTCGCGCTCGTAGGGGGCCATGGCTTCAAGGCCCCGGGGTTTCTTAAACTCGACTCCAGGAACCCAATAGAGGGGAAACCCCTCGAGCAGCGTTGGGCTTTGCTGAGTAGCAGAGATCATGTAGAACCTGCCCTTCCAATCTTTGAACGATTGCTGGTACAGGCCCAAGATCACTCGTCCAGCAACTCCATTCAGGCTGACCCATGACCTATCCCCAGGGTTCTTCGCCTCGAAGAAATGTAGGAAGACGTCTACTGAGGCGTTGTGCCCAAAGTAGTTGCAGAGGATCTCGAATGCCCGTATGAAAGCCCAGGCATTCGGGTGGAGTTGGCAAGGGGCTACGTTCAGCTCCATCATCAGCTCCTTCTCAAAGAAGGTGAAGGGCAAGCGCAACTTCAACCTTTTGAAGATGGCGGAATATATGAAGGTGAAGGGCACCCCATTGGTAGCCCTATCGTCCACACAGATTGGCATCCCTCGAGGAGGAATGCGTATACGAACGTTGAAGTCGTTCTCCCTGTCGATGGCGCAAGAGGGCTCATCAGGGTCGTTGCTCAGAAGGGTCTTGAGATGGCCTTTAGGTAGTTGAGTGGAAGTTTCGGCCAGCAATGCCAGGGGAGCCCAGTCGTAGACCTTGGCATAGTCCTGATAGGGAGCTGCATCAGGTGGAGGTGACGCTGGTGCACTTGCTGAAGGCTGTGCACCAGAGGAGGAGGCAACGATGCGAGCAGTTTGCTTCAAGCGAGCCATTGCGAGGTAACTGCAATGGAGGAAAGAAAAGGTCAGATGAACGGAAGAAGAGGGAATGATGAATGGTTCGGTGAAAAACAGAGGAAGGGAAGAAGAAAGAAAGGTCCAGGCGAAGAAGAGGAAGAGGGAGAAGTAGAAAGCGAAGTGAGAAACGCAAAAAACCCTAGCGCGGGTTGAGAAGAAGAAAAACAGAGAAGATGA